>NC_089723.1:40353821-40413821 GCF_035083965.1 Branchiostoma lanceolatum | reverse complement strand
ACCCTAACCCTAACCCTAACCCTAACCCTAACCCTAACCCTAACCCTAACCCTAACCCTAACCCTAACCCTAACCCTAACCCTAACCCTAACCCTAACCCTAACCCTAACCCTAACCCTAACCCTAACCCTAACCCTAACCCTAACCCTAACCCTAACCCTAACCCTAACCCTAACCCTAACCCTAACCCTAACCCTAACCCTAACCCTAACCCTAACCCTAACCCTAACCCTAACCCTAACCCTAACCCTAACCCTAACCCTAACCCTAACCCTAACCCTAACCCTAACCCTAACCCTAACCCTAACCCTAACCCTAACCCTAACCCTAACCCTAACCCTAACCCTAACCCTAACCCTAACCCTAACCCTAACCCTAACCCTAACCCTAACCCTAACCCTAACCCTAACCCTAACCCTAACCCTAACCCTAACCCTAACCCTAACCCTAACCCTAACCCTAACCCTAACCCTAACCCTAACCCTAACCCTAACCCTAACCCTAACCCTAACCCTAACCCTAACCCTAACCCTAACCCTAACCCTAACCCTAACCCTAACCCTAACCCTAACCCTAACCCTAACCCTAACCCTAACCCTAACCCTAACCCTAACCCTAACCCTAACCCTAACCCTAACCCTAACCCTAACCCTAACCCTAACCCTAACCCTAACCCTAACCCTAACCCTAACCCTAACCCTAACCCTAACCCTAACCCTAACCCTAACCCTAACCCTAACCCTAACCCTAACCCTAACCCTAACCCTAACCCTAACCCTAACCCTAACCCTAACCCTAACCCTAACCCTAACCCTAACCCTAACCCTAACCCTAACCCTAACCCTAACCCTAACCCTAACCCTAACCCTAACCCTAACCCTAACCCTAACCCTAACCCTAACCCTAACCCTAACCCTAACCCTAACCCTAACCCTAACCCTAACCCTAACCCTAACCCTAACCCTAACCCTAACCCTAACCCTAACCCTAACCCTAACCCTAACCCTAACCCTAACCCTAACCCTAACCCTAACCCTAACCCTAACCCTAACCCTAACCCTAACCCTAACCCTAACCCTAACCCTAACCCTAACCCTAACCCTAACCCTAACCCTAACCCTAACCCTAACCCTAACCCTAACCCTAACCCTAACCCTAACCCTAACCCTAACCCTAACCCTAACCCTAACCCTAACCCTAACCCTAACCCTAACCCTAACCCTAACCCTAACCCTAACCCTAACCCTAACCCTAACCCTAACCCTAACCCTAACCCTAACCCTAACCCTAACCCTAACCCTAACCCTAACCCTAACCCTAACCCTAACCCTAACCCTAACCCTAACCCTAACCCTAACCCTAACCCTAACCCTAACCCTAACCCTAACCCTAACCCTAACCCTAACCCTAACCCTAACCCTAACCCTAACCCTAACCCTAACCCTAACCCTAACCCTAACCCTAACCCTAACCCTAACCCTAACCCTAACCCTAACCCTAACCCTAACCCTAACCCTAACCCTAACCCTAACCCTAACCCTAACCCTAACCCTAACCCTAACCCTAACCCTAACCCTAACCCTAACCCTAACCCTAACCCTAACCCTAACCCTAACCCTAACCCTAACCCTAACCCTAACCCTAACCCTAACCCTAACCCTAACCCTAACCCTAACCCTAACCCTAACCCTAACCCTAACCCTAACCCTAACCCTAACCCTAACCCTAACCCTAACCCTAACCCTAACCCTAACCCTAACCCTAACCCTAACCCTAACCCTAACCCTAACCCTAACCCTAACCCTAACCCTAACCCTAACCCTAACCCTAACCCTAACCCTAACCCTAACCCTAACCCTAACCCTAACCCTAACCCTAACCCTAACCCTAACCCTAACCCTAACCCTAACCCTAACCCTAACCCTAACCCTAACCCTAACCCTAACCCTAACCCTAACCCTAACCCTAACCCTAACCCTAACCCTAACCCTAACCCTAACCCTAACCCTAACCCTAACCCTAACCCTAACCCTAACCCTAACCCTAACCCTAACCCTAACCCTAACCCTAACCCTAACCCTAACCCTAACCCTATCCAGTACCCCTAACCCTAACCCTAACCCCTAACCCTAACCCTAACCCTAACCCTAACCCTAACCCTAACCCTAACCCTAACCCTAACCCTAACCCTAACCCTAACCCTAACCCTAACCCTAACCCTAACCCTAACCCTAACCCTAACCCTAACCCTAACCCTAACCCTAACCCTAACCCTAACCCTAACCCTAACCCTAACCCTAACCCTAACCCTAACCCTAACCCTAACCCTAACCCTAACCCTAACCCTAACCCTAACCCTAACCCTAACCCTAACCCTAACCCTAACCCTAACCCTAACCCTAACCCTAACCCTAACCCTAACCCTAACCCTAACCCTAACCCTAACCCTAACCCTAACCCTAACCCTAACCCTAACCCTAACCCTAACCCTAACCCTAACCCTAACCCTAACCCTAACCCTAACCCTAACCCTAACCCTAACCCTAACCCTAACCCTAACCCTAACCCTAACCCCTAACCCCTAACCCCTAACCCCTAACCCTAACCCTAACCCCTAACCCCTAACCCCTAACCCCTAACCCCTTACCCCTTACCCCTAACCCCTAACCCCTAACCCCTAACCCCTAACCCCTAACCCTAACCATTCTTCAAACGGGCCAAACTTGGGCTCAATCAAAAGGTCTTTTGGCCAGGATATGAGACTTTAAAAGTTACCCTTAACCCTAAACCTAGGTGTTAATCCTAACCCTAACCCTAACCCTAACCATTCTTCAAACGGGCCAAACTTGGGCTCATTCAAAAGGTCTTTTGGCCAGGAATTTGAAACTGAAAACGGATTTCAAATATCGTACTTTGATATCGGGTTATGAGACTTGAAAAGTTAACCCTAACCCTAACCCTAGGTGTTAATCCTAACCCTAACCATTCTTTAAACGGGCCAAACTTGGGCTCATTCAAAAGGTCTTTTGGCCAGGAGTTTGAAACTGAAAACGGATTTCAAATATCGTGCTTTGTTATCGAGTTATGAGACTTTAAAAGTTAACCCTAACCCTAACCCTAGGTTTTAATTCTAACCCTAACCCTAACCCTAACCCGTCCATTTTCCAGTACCCCTAACCCTAGCCGTAACCCTAACTTTCTAACTTTAACTTTTTAACTCTTAAATCCTAACTCGTAACTCCCAACTCTTACTCTACAGATGTGATTCGGTCTTGTATCAATCCGCAACTCAACTCAATCTTAAATCGTCCATTTTCCAGTACCCCTAACCCTAACCCTAACTTTCTAACTTTAACTTCTTAACTCTTAAATCCTAACTCCTAACTCTTACTCTACGGATGTGATTCGGTCATGTATCAATCCGCAACTCAACTCAATCTTAAATCGTCCATTTTTCAGCACCCCTTACCCTAGCCCTAACCCTAACTTTCCAACTTAAACTTTTTAACTCTTAAATCCTAACTCTTAACTCCCAACTCTTACTCTACGGATGTGATTCGGTCTTGTATCAATCCGCAACTCAACACAATCTTACATCGTCCATTTTTCAGTACCCCTTACCCTAACCCTAACCCTAACCCTAACCCTAACTTTCTAACTTTAACTTTTTAACTCTTAAATTCTAACTCCTAACTTCTAACTCTTACTCTACGGATGTTTTCCGGTCTTGTATCAATCCGCAACTCAACTCAATCTTAAATCGTCCATTTTCCAGTACCCCTAACCCTAACCCTAACCCTAACCCTAACCCTAACCCTAACCCTAACCCTAACTCTAACCCCTAACCCTAACCCCTAACCCTAACCCCTAACCCCTAACCCCTAACCCCTAACCCCTAACCCTAACCCTAACCATTCTTCAAACGGGCCAAACTTGGGCTCAATCAAAAGGTCTTTTGGCCAGGATATGAGACTTTAAAAGTTACCCTTAACCCTAAACCTAGGTGTTAATCCTAACCCTAACCCTAACCCTAACCATTCTTCAAACGGGCCAAACTTGGGCTCATTCAAAAGGTCTTTTGGCCAGGAATTTGAAACTGAAAACGGATTTCAAATATCGTACTTTGATATCGGGTTATGAGACTTGAAAAGTTAACCCTAACCCTAACCCTAGGTGTTAATCCTAACCCTAACCATTCTTTAAACGGGCCAAACTTGGGCTCATTCAAAAGGTCTTTTGGCCAGGAGTTTGAAACTGAAAACGGATTTCAAATATCGTGCTTTGTTATCGAGTTATGAGACTTTAAAAGTTAACCCTAACCCTAACCCTAGGTTTTAATTCTAACCCTAACCCTAACCCTAACCCGTCCATTTTCCAGTACCCCTAACCCTAGCCGTAACCCTAACTTTCTAACTTTAACTTTTTAACTCTTAAATCCTAACTCGTAACTCCCAACTCTAACTCTACAGATGTGATTCGGTCTTGTATCAATCCGCAACTCAACTCAATCTTAAATCGTCCATTTTCCAGTACCCCTAACCCTAACCCTAACCCTAACCCTAACCCTAACCCTAACCCTAACCCCTAACCCCTAACCCCTAACCCCTAACCCTAACCCCTAACCCCTAACCCCTAACCCCTAACCCCTAACCCCTAACCCCTAACCCCTAACCCCTAACCCCTAACCCTAACCCTAACCATTCTTCAAACGGGCCAAACTTGGGCTCAATCAAAAGGTCTTTTGGCCAGGATATGAGACTTTAAAAGTTACCCTTAACCCTAAACCTAGGTGTTAATCCTAACCCTAACCCTAACCCTAACCATTCTTCAAACGGGCCAAACTTGGGCTCATTCAAAAGGTCTTTTGGCCAGGAATTTGAAACTGAAAACGGATTTCAAATATCGTACTTTGATATCGGGTTATGAGACTTGAAAAGTTAACCCTAACCCTAACCCTAGGTGTTAATCCTAACCCTAACCATTCTTTAAACGGGCCAAACTTGGGCTCATTCAAAAGGTCTTTTGGCCAGGAGTTTGAAACTGAAAACGGATTTCAAATATCGTGCTTTGTTATCGAGTTATGAGACTTTAAAAGTTAACCCTAACCCTAACCCTAGGTTTTAATCCTAACCCTAACCCTAACCCTAACCCGTCCATTTTCCAGTACCCCTAACCCTAGCCGTAACCCTAACTTTCTAACTTTAACTTTTTAACTCTTAAATCCTAACTCGTAACTCCCAACTCTTACTCTACAGATGTGATTCGGTCTTGTATCAATCCGCAACTCAACTCAATCTTAAATCGTCCATTTTCCAGTACCCCTAACCCTAACCCTAACTTTCTAACTTTAACTTCTTAACTCTTAAATCCTAACTCCTAACTCTTACTCTACGGATGTGATTCGGTCATGTATCAATCCGCAACTCAACTCAATCTTAAATCGTCCATTTTTCAGCACCCCTTACCCTAGCCCTAACCCTAACTTTCCAACTTAAACTTTTTAACTCTTAAATCCTAACTCTTAACTCCCAACTCTTACTCTACGGATGTGATTCGGTCTTGTATCAATCCGCAACTCAACACAATCTTACATCGTCCATTTTTCAGTACCCCTTACCCTAACCCTAACCCTAACCCTAACTTTCTAACTTTAACTTTTTAACTCTTAAATTCTAACTCCTAAATTCTAACTCTTACTCTACGGATGTTTTCCGGTCTTGTATCAATCCGCAACTCAACTCAATCTTAAATCGTCCATTTTCCAGTACCCCTAACCCTAACCCTAACCCTAACCCTAACCCTAACCCTAACCCTAACCCCTAACCCTAACCCCTAACCCTAACCCCTAACCCCTAACCCCTAACCCCTAACCCCTAACCCCTAACCCTAACCCTAACCATTCTTCAAACGGGCCAAACTTGGGCTCAATCAAAAGGTCTTTTGGCCAGGATATGAGACTTTAAAAGTTACCCTTAACCCTAAACCTAGGTGTTAATCCTAACCCTAACCCTAACCCTAACCATTCTTCAAACGGGCCAAACTTGGGCTCATTCAAAAGGTCTTTTGGCCAGGAATTTGAAACTGAAAACGGATTTCAAATATCGTACTTTGATATCGGGTTATGAGACTTGAAAAGTTAACCCTAACCCTAACCCTAGGTGTTAATCCTAACCCTAACCATTCTTTAAACGGGCCAAACTTGGGCTCATTCAAAAGGTCTTTTGGCCAGGAGTTTGAAACTGAAAACGGATTTCAAATATCGTGCTTTGTTATCGAGTTATGAGACTTTAAAAGTTAACCCTAACCCTAACCCTAGGTTTTAATTCTAACCCTAACCCTAACCCTAACCCGTCCATTTTCCAGTACCCCTAACCCTAGCCGTAACCCTAACTTTCTAACTTTAACTTTTTAACTCTTAAATCCTAACTCGTAACTCCCAACTCTAACTCTACAGATGTGATTCGGTCTTGTATCAATCCGCAACTCAACTCAATCTTAAATCGTCCATTTTCCAGTACCCCTAACCCTAACCCTAACCCTAACCCTAACCCTAACCCTAACCCTAACCCTAACCCCTAACCCCTAACCCCTAACCCCTAACCCTAACCCCTAACCCCTAACCCCTAACCCCTAACCCCTAACCCCTAACCCCTAACCCCTAACCCTAACCCTAACCATTCTTCAAACGGGCCAAACTTGGGCTCAATCAAAAGGTCTTTTGGCCAGGATATGAGACTTTAAAAGTTACCCTTAACCCTAAACCTAGGTGTTAATCCTAACCCTAACCCTAACCCTAACCATTCTTCAAACGGGCCAAACTTGGGCTCATTCAAAAGGTCTTTTGGCCAGGAATTTGAAACTGAAAACGGATTTCAAATATCGTACTTTGATATCGGGTTATGAGACTTGAAAAGTTAACCCTAACCCTAACCCTAGGTGTTAATCCTAACCCTAACCATTCTTTAAACGGGCCAAACTTGGGCTCATTCAAAAGGTCTTTTGGCCAGGAGTTTGAAACTGAAAACGGATTTCAAATATCGTGCTTTGTTATCGAGTTATGAGACTTTAAAAGTTAACCCTAACCCTAACCCTAGGTTTTAATTCTAACCCTAACCCTAACCCTAACCCGTCCATTTTCCAGTACCCCTAACCCTAGCCGTAACCCTAACTTTCTAACTTTAACTTTTTAACTCTTAAATCCTAACTCGTAACTCCCAACTCTTACTCTACAGATGTGATTCGGTCTTGTATCAATCCGCAACTCAACTCAATCTTAAATCGTCCATTTTCCAGTACCCCTAACCCTAACCCTAACTTTCTAACTTTAACTTCTTAACTCTTAAATCCTAACTCCTAACTCTTACTCTACGGATGTGATTCGGTCATGTATCAATCCGCAACTCAACTCAATCTTAAATCGTCCATTTTTCAGCACCCCTTACCCTAGCCCTAACCCTAACTTTCCAACTTAAACTTTTTAACTCTTAAATCCTAACTCTTAACTCCCAACTCTTACTCTACGGATGTGATTCGGTCTTGTATCAATCCGCAACTCAACACAATCTTACATCGTCCATTTTTCAGTACCCCTTACCCTAACCCTAACCCTAACCCTAACTTTCTAACTTTAACTTTTTAACTCTTAAATTCTAACTCCTAAATTCTAACTCTTACTCTACGGATGTTTTCCGGTCTTGTATCAATCCGCAACTCAACTCAATCTTAAATCGTCCATTTTCCAGTACCCCTAACCCTAACCCTAACCCTAACCCTAACCCTAACCCTAACCCCTAACCCTAACCCCTAACCCTAACCCCTAACCCCTAACCCCTAACCCCTAACCCCTAACCCTAACCCTAACCATTCTTCAAACGGGCCAAACTTGGGCTCAATCAAAAGGTCTTTTGGCCAGGATATGAGACTTTAAAAGTTACCCTTAACCCTAAACCTAGGTGTTAATCCTAACCCTAACCCTAACCCTAACCATTCTTCAAACGGGCCAAACTTGGGCTCATTCAAAAGGTCTTTTGGCCAGGAATTTGAAACTGAAAACGGATTTCAAATATCGTACTTTGATATCGGGTTATGAGACTTGAAAAGTTAACCCTAACCCTAACCCTAGGTGTTAATCCTAACCCTAACCATTCTTTAAACGGGCCAAACTTGGGCTCATTCAAAAGGTCTTTTGGCCAGGAGTTTGAAACTGAAAACGGATTTCAAATATCGTGCTTTGTTATCGAGTTATGAGACTTTAAAAGTTAACCCTAACCCTAACCCTAGGTTTTAATTCTAACCCTAACCCTAACCCTAACCCGTCCATTTTCCAGTACCCCTAACCCTAGCCGTAACCCTAACTTTCTAACTTTAACTTTTTAACTCTTAAATCCTAACTCGTAACTCCCAACTCTAACTCTACAGATGTGATTCGGTCTTGTATCAATCCGCAACTCAACTCAATCTTAAATCGTCCATTTTCCAGTACCCCTAACCCTAACCCTAACCCTAACCCTAACCCTAACCCTAACCCTAACCCTAACCCTAACCCCTAACCCCTAACCCCTAACCCCTAACCCTAACCCCTAACCCCTAACCCCTAACCCCTAACCCCTAACCCCTAACCCCTAACCCCTAACCCCTAACCCTAACCCTAACCATTCTTCAAACGGGCCAAACTTGGGCTCAATCAAAAGGTCTTTTGGCCAGGATATGAGACTTTAAAAGTTACCCTTAACCCTAAACCTAGGTGTTAATCCTAACCCTAACCCTAACCCTAACCATTCTTCAAACGGGCCAAACTTGGGCTCATTCAAAAGGTCTTTTGGCCAGGAATTTGAAACTGAAAACGGATTTCAAATATCGTACTTTGATATCGGGTTATGAGACTTGAAAAGTTAACCCTAACCCTAACCCTAGGTGTTAATCCTAACCCTAACCATTCTTTAAACGGGCCAAACTTGGGCTCATTCAAAAGGTCTTTTGGCCAGGAGTTTGAAACTGAAAACGGATTTCAAATATCGTGCTTTGTTATCGAGTTATGAGACTTTAAAAGTTAACCCTAACCCTAACCCTAGGTTTTAATTCTAACCCTAACCCTAACCCTAACCCGTCCATTTTCCAGTACCCCTAACCCTAGCCGTAACCCTAACTTTCTAACTTTAACTTTTTAACTCTTAAATCCTAACTCGTAACTCCCAACTCTTACTCTACAGATGTGATTCGGTCTTGTATCAATCCGCAACTCAACTCAATCTTAAATCGTCCATTTTCCAGTACCCCTAACCCTAACCCTAACTTTCTAACTTTAACTTCTTAACTCTTAAATCCTAACTCCTAACTCTTACTCTACGGATGTGATTCGGTCATGTATCAATCCGCAACTCAACTCAATCTTAAATCGTCCATTTTTCAGCACCCCTTACCCTAGCCCTAACCCTAACTTTCCAACTTAAACTTTTTAACTCTTAAATCCTAACTC
The DNA here is from genome assembly GCF_035083965.1 of Branchiostoma lanceolatum. Lineage (NCBI taxonomy): Eukaryota > Metazoa > Chordata > Leptocardii > Amphioxiformes > Branchiostomatidae > Branchiostoma > Branchiostoma lanceolatum. Next base: position 40,404,346 of record NC_089723.1, on the reverse strand, counting down.
TTAACTCCCAACTCTTACTCTACGGATGTGATTCGGTCTTGTATCAATCCGCAACTCAACACAATCTTACATCGTCCATTTTTCAGTACCCCTTACCCTAACCCTAACCCTAACCCTAACTTTCTAACTTTAACTTTTTAACTCTTAAATTCTAACTCCTAAATTCTAACTCTTACTCTACGGATGTTTTCCGGTCTTGTATCAATCCGCAACTCAACTCAATCTTAAATCGTCCATTTTCCAGTACCCCTAACCCTAACCCTAACCCTAACCCTAACCCTAACCCTAACCCCTAACCCTAACCCCTAACCCTAACCCCTAACCCCTAACCCCTAACCCCTAACCCCTAACCCCTAACCCTAACCCTAACCATTCTTCAAACGGGCCAAACTTGGGCTCAATCAAAAGGTCTTTTGGCCAGGATATGAGACTTTAAAAGTTACCCTTAACCCTAAACCTAGGTGTTAATCCTAACCCTAACCCTAACCCTAACCATTCTTCAAACGGGCCAAACTTGGGCTCATTCAAAAGGTCTTTTGGCCAGGAATTTGAAACTGAAAACGGATTTCAAATATCGTACTTTGATATCGGGTTATGAGACTTGAAAAGTTAACCCTAACCCTAACCCTAGGTGTTAATCCTAACCCTAACCATTCTTTAAACGGGCCAAACTTGGGCTCATTCAAAAGGTCTTTTGGCCAGGAGTTTGAAACTGAAAACGGATTTCAAATATCGTGCTTTGTTATCGAGTTATGAGACTTTAAAAGTTAACCCTAACCCTAACCCTAGGTTTTAATTCTAACCCTAACCCTAACCCTAACCCGTCCATTTTCCAGTACCCCTAACCCTAGCCGTAACCCTAACTTTCTAACTTTAACTTTTTAACTCTTAAATCCTAACTCGTAACTCCCAACTCTAACTCTACAGATGTGATTCGGTCTTGTATCAATCCGCAACTCAACTCAATCTTAAATCGTCCATTTTCCAGTACCCCTAACCCTAACCCTAACCCTAACCCTAACCCTAACCCTAACCCTAACCCTAACCCTAACCCCTAACCCCTAACCCCTAACCCTAACCCCTAACCCCTAACCCCTAACCCCTAACCCCTAACCCCTAACCCCTAACCCCTAACCCCTAACCCTAACCCTAACCATTCTTCAAACGGGCCAAACTTGGGCTCAATCAAAAGGTCTTTTGGCCAGGATATGAGACTTTAAAAGTTACCCTTAACCCTAAACCTAGGTGTTAATCCTAACCCTAACCCTAACCCTAACCATTCTTCAAACGGGCCAAACTTGGGCTCATTCAAAAGGTCTTTTGGCCAGGAATTTGAAACTGAAAACGGATTTCAAATATCGTACTTTGATATCGGGTTATGAGACTTGAAAAGTTAACCCTAACCCTAACCCTAGGTGTTAATCCTAACCCTAACCATTCTTTAAACGGGCCAAACTTGGGCTCATTCAAAAGGTCTTTTGGCCAGGAGTTTGAAACTGAAAACGGATTTCAAATATCGTGCTTTGTTATCGAGTTATGAGACTTTAAAAGTTAACCCTAACCCTAACCCTAGGTTTTAATTCTAACCCTAACCCTAACCCTAACCCGTCCATTTTCCAGTACCCCTAACCCTAGCCGTAACCCTAACTTTCTAACTTTAACTTTTTAACTCTTAAATCCTAACTCGTAACTCCCAACTCTTACTCTACAGATGTGATTCGGTCTTGTATCAATCCGCAACTCAACTCAATCTTAAATCGTCCATTTTCCAGTACCCCTAACCCTAACCCTAACTTTCTAACTTTAACTTCTTAACTCTTAAATCCTAACTCCTAACTCTTACTCTACGGATGTGATTCGGTCATGTATCAATCCGCAACTCAACTCAATCTTAAATCGTCCATTTTTCAGCACCCCTTACCCTAGCCCTAACCCTAACTTTCCAACTTAAACTTTTTAACTCTTAAATCCTAACTCTTAACTCCCAACTCTTACTCTACGGATGTGATTCGGTCTTGTATCAATCCGCAACTCAACACAATCTTACATCGTCCATTTTTCAGTACCCCTTACCCTAACCCTAACCCTAACCCTAACTTTCTAACTTTAACTTTTTAACTCTTAAATTCTAACTCCTAAATTCTAACTCTTACTCTACGGATGTTTTCCGGTCTTGTATCAATCCGCAACTCAACTCAATCTTAAATCGTCCATTTTCCAGTACCCCTAACCCTAACCCTAACCCTAACCCTAACCCTAACCCTAACCCTAACCCCTAACCCTAACCCCTAACCCTAACCCCTAACCCCTAACCCCTAACCCCTAACCCCTAACCCTAACCCTAACCATTCTTCAAACGGGCCAAACTTGGGCTCAATCAAAAGGTCTTTTGGCCAGGATATGAGACTTTAAAAGTTACCCTTAACCCTAAACCTAGGTGTTAATCCTAACCCTAACCCTAACCCTAACCATTCTTCAAACGGGCCAAACTTGGGCTCATTCAAAAGGTCTTTTGGCCAGGAATTTGAAACTGAAAACGGATTTCAAATATCGTACTTTGATATCGGGTTATAAGACTTGAAAAGTTAACCCTAACCCTAACCCTAGGTGTTAATCCTAACCCTAACCATTCTTTAAACGGGCCAAACTTGGGCTCATTCAAAAGGTCTTTTGGCCAGGAGTTTGAAACTGAAAACGGATTTCAAATATCGTGCTTTGTTATCGAGTTATGAGACTTTAAAAGTTAACCCTAACCCTAACCCTAGGTTTTAATTCTAACCCTAACCCTAACCCTAACCCGTCCATTTTCCAGTACCCCTAACCCTAGCCGTAACCCTAACTTTCTAACTTTAACTTTTTAACTCTTAAATCCTAACTCGTAACTCCCAACTCTAACTCTACAGATGTGATTCGGTCTTGTATCAATCCGCAACTCAACTCAATCTTAAATCGTCCATTTTCCAGTACCCCTAACCCTAACCCTAACTTTCTAACTTTAACTTCTTAACTCTTAAATCCTAACTCCTAACTCTTACTCTACGGATGTGATTCGGTCATGTATCAATCCGCAACTCAACTCAATCTTAAATCGTCCATTTTTCAGCACCCCTAACCCTAACCCTAACCCTAACCCTAACCCTAACCCTAACCCTAACCCCTAACCCTAACCCCTAACCCTAACCCCTAACCCCTAACCCCTAACCCCTAACCCCTAACCCCTAACCCCTAACCCTAACCCTAACCATTCTTCAAACGGGCCAAACTTGGGCTCAATCAAAAGGTCTTTTGGCCAGGATATGAGACTTTAAAAGTTACCCTTAACCCTAAACCTAGGTGTTAATCCTAACCCTAACCCTAACCCTAACCATTCTTCAAACGGGCCAAACTTGGGCTCATTCAAAAGGTCTTTTGGCCAGGAATTTGAAACTGAAAACGGATTTCAAATATCGTACTTTGATATCGGGTTATGAGACTTGAAAAGTTAACCCTAACCCTAACCCTAGGTGTTAATCCTAACCCTAACCATTCTTTAAACGGGCCAAACTTGGGCTCATTCAAAAGGTCTTTTGGCCAGGAGTTTGAAACTGAAAACGGATTTCAAATATCGTGCTTTGTTATCGAGTTATGAGACTTTAAAAGTTAACCCTAACCCTAACCCTAGGTTTTAATTCTAACCCTAACCCTAACCCTAACCCGTCCATTTTCCAGTACCCCTAACCCTAGCCGTAACCCTAACTTTCTAACTTTAACTTTTTAACTCTTAAATCCTAACTCGTAACTCCCAACTCTTACTCTACAGATGTGATTCGGTCTTGTATCAATCCGCAACTCAACTCAATCTTAAATCGTCCATTTTCCAGTACCCCTAACCCTAACCCTAACTTTCTAACTTTAACTTCTTAACTCTTAAATCCTAACTCCTAACTCTTACTCTACGGATGTGATTCGGTCATGTATCAATCCGCAACTCAACTCAATCTTAAATCGTCCATTTTTCAGCACCCCTTACCCTAGCCCTAACCCTAACTTTCCAACTTAAACTTTTTAACTCTTAAATCCTAACTCTTAACTCCCAACTCTTACTCTACGGATGTGATTCGGTCTTGTATCAATCCGCAACTCAACACAATCTTAGATCGTCCATTTTTCAGTACCCCTTACCCTAACCCTAACCCTAACCCTAACTTTCTAACTTTAACTTTTTAACTCTTAAATTCTAACTCCTAACTTCTAACTCTTACTCTACGGATGTTTTCCGGTCTTGTATCAATCCGCAACTCAACTCAATCTTAAATCGTCCATTTTCCAGTACCCCTAACCCTAACCCTAACCCTAACCCTAACCCTAACCCTAGGTGTTAATCCTAACCCTAACCCTAACCATTCTTCAAACGGGCCAAACTTGGGCTCATTCAAAAGGTCTTTTGGCCAGGAGTTTGAAACTGAAAACGGATTTCAAATATCGTGCTTTGTTATCGGGTTATGAGACTTTAAAAGTTAACCCTAACCCTAACCCTAGGTGTTCATCCTAACCCTAACCCTAACCATTCTTCAAACGGGCCAAACTTGGGCTCATTCAAAAGGTCTTTTGGCCAGGAGTTTGAAACTGAAAGAGGATTTCAAATATCGTGCTTTGTTATTGGGTTATGAGACTTTAAAAGTTAACCCTAACCCTAACCCTAGGTGTTACTCCTAACCCTAACCATTCTTCAAACGGGCCAAACTTGGGCTCATTCAAAAGGTCTTTTGGCCAGGAGTTTGAAACTAAAAACGGATTTCAAATATCGTGCTTTGTTATCGGGTTATGAGACTTTAAAAGTTACCCCTAACCCTAACCCTAGGTGTTAATCCTAACCCTAACCCTAACCCTAACCATTCTTAAAACGGGCCAAACTTGGGCTCATTCAAAAGGTCTTTTGGCCAGGAGTTTGAAACTGAAAACGGATTTCAAATATCGTGTTTTGTTATCGGGTTATGAGACTTTAAAAGTTAACCCTAACCCTTACCCTGGGTGTTAATCCTAACCCTAACCCTAACCATTCTTCAAACGGGCCAAACTTGGGCTCATTCATAAGGTCTTTTGGCCAGGAGTTTGAAACTGAAAGCGGATTTCAAATATCGTGCTTTGTTATCGGGTTATGAGACTTTAAAAGTTAACCCTAACCCTAACCCTAGGTGTTAATCCTAACCCTAACCCTAACCCTAACAATTCTTAAAACGGGCCAAACTTGGGCTCATTCAAAATGTCTTTTGGCCAGGAGTTTGAAATTAAAAGCGGATTTCAAATATCGTGCTTTGTTATTGGGTTATGAGACTTTAAAAGTTAACCCTTACCCTAACCCTAGGTGTTACTCCTAACCCTAACCCTAACCATTCTTCAACCGGGCCAAACTTGGGCTCATTCAAAAGGTCTTTTGGCCAGGAGTTTGAAACTGAAAACGGATATCAAATACAGTGCTTTGTTATTGGGTTATGAGTCTTTAAAAGTTAACCCTAACCCTAACCCTAGGTGTTAATCCTAAGCCTAACCCTAACCCTAACCATTCTTCAAACGGGCCAACCTTGGGCTCATTCAAAATGTATTTTGGCCAGGAGTTTGAAATTAAAAGCGGATTTCAAATATCGTGCTTTGTTATTGGGTTATGAGACTTTAAAAGTTAACCCTTGCCCTAACCCTAGGTGTTACTCCTAACCCTAACCCTAACCATTCTTCAAACGGGCCAAACTTGGGCTCATTCAAAAGGTCTTTTGGCCAGGAGTTTGAAACTGAAAACGGATTTCAAATATCGTGCTTCGTTATCGGGTTATGAGACTTTAAAAGTTAACCCTAACCCTAACCCTAGGTGTTCATCCTAACCCTAACCCTAACCCTAACCATTCTTAAAACGGGCCAAACTTGGGCTCATTCAAAAGGTCTTTTGGCCAGGAGTTTGAAACTAAAAGCGGATTTCAAATATCCTGCTTTGTTATTGGGTTATGAGACTTTAAAAGTTAACCCTAACCCTAACCCTAGGTGTTCATCCTAACTCTAACCCTAACCCTAACCATTCTTCAAACGGGCCAAACTTGGGCTCATTCATAAGGTCTTTTGGCCAGGAGTTTGAAACTGAAAGCGGATTTCAAATATCGTGCTTTGTTATCGGGTTATGAGACTTTAAAAGTTAACCGTAACCCTAACCCTAGGTGTTAATCCTAACCCTAACCCTAACCCTAACCATTCTTCAAACGGGCCAAACTTGGGCTCATTCAAAAGGTCTTTTGGCCAGGAGTTTGAAATTAAAAGCGGATTTCAAATATCGTGCTTTGTTATTGGGTTATGAGACTTTAAAAGTTAACCCTTACCCTAACCCTAGGTGTTACTCCTAACCCTAACCCTAACCATTCTTCAAACGGGCCAAACTTGGGCTCATTCATAAGGTCTTTTGGCCAGGAGTTTGAAACTGAAAACGGATTTCAAATATCGTGCTTCGTTATCGGGTTATGAGACTTTAAAAGTTACCCCTAACCCTAACCCTAGGTGTTAATCCTAACCCTAACCCTAACCCTAACCATTCTTCAAACGGGCCAAACTTGGGCTCATTCAAAATGTCTTTTGGCCAGGAGTTTGAAACTGAAAACGGATTTCAAATATCGTGCTTTGTTATCGGGATATATATATATATGGCCTCCGTCGGTCAGTATTGACCATGGTAAAATCCTAATTCACAACGGCCCTAACCCTAACCCTAACCATTCTTCAAACGGGCCAAACTTGGGCTCATTCAAAAGGTCTTTTGGCCAGGATATGAGACTTTAAAAGTTACCCTTAACCCTAAACCTAGGTGTTAATCCTAACCCTAACCCTAACCCTAACCATTCTTCAAACGGGCCAAACTTGGGCTCATTCAAAAGGTCTTTTGGCCAGGAGTTTGAAACTGAAAACGGATTTCAAATATCGTGCTTTGATATCGGGTTATGAGACTTGAAAAGTTAACCCTAACCCTAACCCTAGGTGTTAATCCTAACCCTAACCATTCTTTAAACGGGCCAAACTTGGACTCATTCAAAAGGTCTTTTGGCCAGGAGTTTGAAACTGAAAACGGATTTCAAATATCGTGCTTTGTTATCGAGTTATGAGACTTTAAAAGTTAACCCTAACCCTAACCCTAGGTTTTAATTCTAACCCTAACCCTAACCCGTCCATTTTCCAGTACCCGTAACCCTAGCCGTAACCCTAACTTTCTAACTTTAACTTTTTAACTCTTAAATCCTAACTCGTAACTCCCAACTCTTACTCTACAGATGTGATTCGGTCTTGTATCAATCCGCAACTCAACTCAATCTTAAATCGTCCATTTTCCAGTACCCCTAACCCTAACCCTAACCCTAACCCTAACCCTAACCCTAACCCTAACCCTAACCCTAACCCTAACCCTAACCCTTAACCCCTAACCCCTAACCCCTAACCCCTTACCCCTAACCCCTAACCCTAACCCCTAACCCTAAACCCTAACCCTAAACCCTTACCCCTAACCCTAACCCTAACCCCTATACTTCAACCCTAAACCCTCAACCCTAACCATATCCCCACAAATGGTCTGTCACGTATGCAGCTGCGCCCTCTAGCGGAATGCATCGAAACTACAGTTTTTGGTATAGCACATAGCATAATGACCAGAAAACTACAAGTTAAGTATAGATAAACTGATGGAGATATTTGTTTACTTCTGCAAATTTCAAAGGGTGTGCAAGCAGATAAACATCAACGATGAAGGGGAAAGCAGACAATACTGTAGGATGATGACAAGGAAAAATGACAGCCATTTTTAGTCTGTCAATTTCTGCCGACAGCCACGTTCTTACATGGCCCCTACACTGTTTTAGTGCCAGGGGACATACTCTGGCCTGCCCTCTGGCAACATCTTTTTTTTTTCCTACAGCCAGGCCGACAGTTACGGGCTTCCTTTGTTTAGCCAAACTGCTAGTATCACTGTTCGTAACACCAACCACGAAAACCGTTTCCTTCTCCTTCTTTGTTACTGTTTATCTGCTTGCAAACCCTTAGAAATTCACAAAAGTAAACAAATATCTAGATAAGTTGATTACTCCGGGAAGGAGGATGACGTGACGGGAGTATTGGAAATGCTTTTGTTTGCATGTTCGCAGCTAGAACGCACGTTCTCGTTGTCACAATGGTGTGTAACTTGGCATACCGTTTGCTAGGTTGGGTGTGGTGATGCACGATGTCACACTGTAACTGCTTTTATCGTCAATGCAATATCGTAATTGCACCCCTATATTGACGTGCATGTGGAGCTGCCCTCCCATAGAGACATACTTTTAAGCAGGTTGACCTAAATTGTATTGAACGAAAAAGATAAATAAACACTGCACGAAATGGCCACGTATCCTGACGGATCCGACGTATCCGGAATCGGGCCACATGGCATTTCCGAGCGAATCCGGACAAATCCCAGTTCACTGATCGGATACCGAGGTGCCCGCAGATCCGACACATTCCGACGTCGTATTCCTCCGGATCCGTGATGCGCCTCGGATACCCGAAGATATTTGCGCGGATCCCTCGTTTTCTTTATATATTTGGAATGTTCGGATTGTTTGTATGTCGGTAGTTGTTTCGGATCCTGACAAATAAATGCACACTACTTACTGCACGGCATGATCTCAGATCCTGACGAATCCAGCAGATCCGGAATCGCACATCATAGCAGACACGGAAAGTTTCCGATTGGATCCGATGAACCTCAGATCCGACAATTCCGGCGCCGTATACGTCTGACTCGTTCATTCGTTTCGGGTACAGATACGGAACGTTTCCGAGCAAATTCGGACAAATACCAGGTACAGCTCAGATCCGGCAATTCCGACGCCGTATACGTCTGGATACGTTTCGGGTACAGATACAATATCTACTCGGATCTTTCATTTTTTTTATGTATTTGCCAATATGTTAGAAGTTCAGATTATTTGCAAGTCATGAGCTGTCTCGGATCCTGACGTGTACGGAACACGGATTCGTGTCGGATATCCAAATTACCCACAAGACACTTCTGGGCGCGACAAACGTCAACGGTTTTCTTTCGGTTAACAGCACAGACAAGAACGGCGTTTCGTCACCTTCTGTGCTTGACATGGCATCGCCAGAGTCTACCATGGTCGACCATGTACCAGTGGTTTTTGAGTGGCTTGAGAGTCGAAGGGAATTCGGTGTAAACTCAAACGCACGGAATTGCGACGTTGTCTTCTTCGTGCATGCAATATTCGTCGCCCCCCTCCCCCCTTGTAAAGCTGGTAGGGAGTTGATTAATCATATAGAGGGACTGCCCTTTGGTAAGTACAAATTGAAAAATTCCTGTTTCTAACTAGTTTTATTTAGCGTCAGTTATCCTCCTATTGTATCATCGCATTCGCATGACCATAAGAATTCTTCAGCCGACCTGCCCTTTTACGGCGTTAGGATCTAGGAAATTTAAAATTTCAATTTGTTCATTCTTGCCAATGGTCAGCAGACATGTGTGTCTGGTTAACGTTTCAGGTACAAAATAGCAAGCAGTTGAGGGAAAGATAATTAAAGATATGGAAGGGAAGAAAATGTCATAAGTATTATATTTGTCCCACAAAGATCCCACAGTTTGTGGATAGTGAACTAGAACTTATAAGGAGGCAGTAGTGTGCTTCAGTGATTATTTCATTCAGTTATAGCCGTGCATGTTTGATCAATATCATATTCAAGTTATAGATGTAAGTTTTACGTAGTCAATTCAAAGATGCCCAGATTCATGTTTTTTACACATGTGAGTATGTGATATGTTTAATATTTGCCATTGTTTCCTTTTATATATATATATCCAGTACAGCATCGGCAGATACTTCCTTCACAAATGCAGCACATATTGTGAGGACCTTGGCTGGGAACAAAGCAATCAAACAACTGTCAGATGTTCAGCTGCTGAGTACCTCAGGCTCCATCGGTAAGGCTTAAGTCCATCATCGGTACACTTCAATGTTAGCTGAGACAGGCATAATGGATATCCATTGTCCCGTGTTTTTTGTTAGCTGCTGTGATGAAACGAAGCCCATGTCAAAATCATGTGACATGTTCCTTAGATACGTGAATTGATATTTATTAATCATTTGGTTTTATCATATAGGAACTGGTTCATCACAAGATGGACTCCAAACTGAGTCCAACATGCAGATACAGAAGAAATCAGCCTTGCCTGTACCTTACTAAGAGTGCATGGAAGAAGTGGACTCAGATGTAGTCAGAGAATGGGGAGAGGACGATTATACACATGCAGTTCCACGGCATATGCTACTTACGTTTAAAATGTGGCGTGTCATCATGGGAGTTTTTCAGACAGTATGATGTTACTTTCTATTTTCAACCTCTGTATTTGAAATAATTGTATCTGATGGCTTTTAGACGAAGAGCTGGCCACAAATAAGGCTTTTATTACTTTAGTGGAATATTTAGAACATGTAGATAATTTTGGTCCAAGGGCACTATACAGTAGTAAATATTACCACAATGTTGTGATGGTGTTAATTGTAATACATTTCATAATTTTTCAGAACATTGTGCTTGCACAACCCCAATTTACCGACATTAACCTGCATATGCAGTAGTGCTTTGAGTATGTGGATGTCCCTCAGCCTGTCTCAAACGAAATGGATTATTAAGCCACATAGTACTTCCGTATTGTATTGTATTTGATAGTTTTTGAACTTAGAAATACATTATGTTGAAATATGAAATAATGCATATGTTACATACAGGCTTTCCCAAACTTCCTGTCATTCAAAATGATGTTTTGGGTATAGTTAAATTAGGAATGCAAGTACTTCCGTTACGGATTCGTTGTTGGGTCCACCTGTATCCGTCAGTATTCACCATTTTCTTCATAATACAGAAAATCCCTGTACGTATCCGTCAGGATCTGTGGCATCTCCGTACAGTTTACGGCTCCGTATTCGTCGAAAATACCTTACTTTCGGATTACTCCGGAAATATTCCATATCCCGGTGCGGAAATAGTCGGATACGTTACACGAATCCGCCTGTATCCGTCAGTATCCGACAAAAATACAAAAAAATCCCTGTACATATCCGTCAGGATCTGTGGCATTTCCGTACAGTGAACGGCTCCGTATTCGTCGAAAATACCTATTCGGATTCCTCCGGAAATATTCCATATACCGGTGCGGAAATAGTCGGATACGTTACACGAATCCGCCGGTATCCGTCAGTATCCGACAAAAATACAGAAAAATCCCAGTACATATCCGTCAGGATCTGTGGCATTTCCGTACAGTGAACGGCTCCGTATTCGTCGAAAATACCTTATTTCGGATTCCTCCGGAAATATTCCATATACCGGTGCGGAAATAGTCGGATACGTTACACGAATCCGCCGGTATCCGTCAGTATCCGTCAGTATCCGACAAATATACAGAAAAATCCCGGTACGTATACGCCGGGAAATGAGGCCATTTCGTGCAGTGAAACACCTTTTCTTTACGTGCTATAAAACACTAGACTGGCGACGATTTATTGTCGTGCGACTGCCTATCGTCACAATGTCGCCGGCGACGGTATATTTTGGCCGTCTAAAGAGGATCAAAATACGGGATTGCAATAAACGGGAATCATCAAATCGTCGTCAAGATCACCTCGGACCTGGCCGTGCGACCCTTCAGCAAGGGGCGTGTGGCTGTTTTTTTGTCAATAAAAATTTCATCTTTTGTGTGACGAAAACAAGCGGTTCCCCCGCCATTTTGAATTTGTACACAAGAGGTCAATTTGGGTCACACGTGCACATCATGAACTGTCGTCAGTCTAAAGCACTTTGAGTGGGTCAATATTTTCATTCTTTAATTAGAAATGCACTTTTCTCATCTGGCTCCACATACAGCCCACGATTCCGTTGCTGTATAGGTATGTAAGCTGGGTGTTCGCTGATGAATGTTTTAATGTTTATGTTTAACAATGAAATAGAAGTCCCACAGGGTAGCGCAGGGTCCTTAAAGTAAAGTATCACAAGATGATAGGACTGGCAGTTCTAATTGAGAAATAGTGCTTAATGATAAAGATGACACACGATGGACGAAACCATTCAAGTCTGGGGCCATCATTAACAATTATCCAGTATTATTGCTCATCCCTAGACAATTAATCGCCAAATACAACAAAATAAACCTGGATAGTAATTCCTAGAAGTGAATCAGGGTCTGCGATTACACACCTTACATCAAAATCCATGCCATGCATTTATCTTACAACTAGCAGGACACTAGCGAAAGAAATTAACAAACATCATGCCTACAATGTACACACTGTAAACACTTGTAGGTTTCTGGTCAATTCGCTATATGCGATGCCATACACTGGGTGTAGTTTGGATGCAGTCCGCTAAAGGGTGCAACTGCTTACGTGTCTAACTATTTGTGAGGATATCAATGGAGGGATCTCAGTAGCCTGACATGGTAGAAAGGCCAGGTAGAAAGGGCTAGTAGACAGCCCAGCCTTTCCCACAAACCCCAATCTACACTACCACAAAAAACAACATAGCAGAAAGCCAGCCGTGGTTGAAAATGTTCTACTACCTTGCCGTACAATAAACAAAAATTGAAGAATGTACCATAATGGACATTTTTCTTACCTGTTCTGACGGAATATCACGAGTTGTCGTTGTTTGTTTTGGCTTCGTGTGCCAGAACGAGACTGGTTGTGGTGTGTCCGGCTATGGCGCCGAGAGAAAAATATGGAGAGCGCCCATAAATACATGTATAACGTTATATTTGATGTTTCCGTTGAATGACTTTCTACCACAAAACACTTGTTGACAATTTAGTCTCAATGCCGAAGCCTAAAATGTCTGCGGTAACCATTTAAGCACAATTTAACGAACTGCGAAATGCCGCATTTTATTCTCCCCAGTCATTCACTGATCCAGGCACTTTGATATTTCCATTTTTAAAGATAGGGGACAACATTACGAAACACAAGAGGTGCATGATTATAAAGCAGATTTTCCTGGCCACATTGTACTGCTATGCCACAGGAAACGCTTTGTCTTTTCGTCAAAAACGCTGAGAAGAATTTTCCAGAAGCCTACCTCTAACACTATGGTTCTGCGTCACTGAGTTTTCAATCCGTAGCCATCAGACCGCACATCCGGGCTCTTCCCCAAACGTCATCCGGCCATTCTCGCTCATGGTATTCCAGAAGCCCTTCTGTGCAATGTTTTAGAAAAAAAAATCACGAAAACGTGAGAAAATTGTAAGTTTTGGGGTGTCCACAGTTTGAATTTGTCGACATGACATGCAGGAGAACTCGCTGTACAGCAAGAATGCAGCACCTGGTGAACATGACGTCATAGCGGCGGGAAATTTGAATATTACATGAGGCAGTTAGGCAGCGGAGTCTTTGATTGGCCAAGAATGTTGGATATAATTGTTTAGATACGTTTTTACAGACTCTTTTTATTGAAATATATTCTTTATCATTCGTGACCCTTTTATCTTCCAGTCAAAGTAGGGAACTCGTATAAGAATGATGAATTCAAAAAAAACACTACTCAGGTACCTAGAGGGCTTTGGCTATTTCAAACCAGGTCAACGACGTCTAGGCATTTCACTCAAATTTCTCAATCTGTACTTTGAACCTTAATCGCTGGAGGCCGCTATTGCGTTGTCTGATTTCACGCTTGTGTTCAATACATGCGGTTTTCAAATACAATGCGGGTTTTCCGCCGCTTTAAGACATACCTGCACACCTAGACCGTTTACGAATGTTTACAGAAAATAAAACAGCCCTCTAAGGTCCCTCTCCACTCGCGTTGCGGGCTGCCTTGTCCAGTTCGCGACATATATGCGCCATTGTGGGGAGGGGGGCACGCGAGGGTAAAATACTTCACACCTATTGCCCGTCGATTACTGGTTGATTGTTGATAACGGCAATACAGTAGGACTTCCATAGGACTTTCTTTAGTTAACAGCACGTTTTGACAGTTGATGACTTTTAATCATGGCTATATAGAGCAGAGCTACGCACTAAAAAACTTGTAAACATCGACACGACGTCACAACACAACGTTAAATTTGATAATTCAGTAAAGCCGTTGCCCCGTAGATAGTATTTTGGTATCTTTTGCGCGGTTAAAGTTGTTATCTGTAGCACTTCGTATCATACCCTTTTTTTCAAATTTTATGTCTTTTTGATTTCGCGTAGAATATACTGAGTAGAATATACTAATGCATTAAGTACACACTCAGGAAACTGTTGTTAAATGTTGTGACAGTCGAATTTATCAGTTTAAGCGCAGAACTTGCTCTAAAGATTATAAATAGTATAGATAGACATGTATTGTAAGTGCCAAAACGTAAAAGGCTTCTTTTTGCCATGCATCTTTTTATAGAAATGTGTAAAAATTACTCACTACGGTAGTTATTATTTGATCCAGATGACATCGTAGTCTTTCACCTAAAGCTCGCCAACCGTCCACTACTATGTTTCGACACGCAACGTCCTATATAATGATGTTAAAATTACTACTAAAAGTACTCGTCACTGTAGAAATATGCCATTCGGGTGACATCACGGGATTTTATTCATAGTTAACCAATCGTCCATATTTATGTTTTCATCCCCGACAAAGCCTTGGTCATATACCCTATTGCAGTATTTGGTTTTGGCATTCGCCATGCATTTTAGTTCAAATACATGCATTCATCTTTTGACATTCAGAGTAGCGATGAACTGTGCGAAGAAAAGAAGAATTCACCGTTATTAACGGTGATAATAATACCAACGTTTCAAAAGCCAATTCTTCTGAACTAATTGCCTGATCACCGTTCATTCCGAAAAACTGCGACTCATAGCCGAGTATTGTCCGTACAGGCAGCTTCCGTCTTTCGGAGAATTCTGGCAGAATGGCCTTCATAAAAGGGGTTCTCTTAGCTTAACATAACTGCCTAGAACTGGGACCGAAGGACTTTCTGTAACGACGCCTGAGCCCTACTGACGGAGCTCAGCGTGAGATAGACCCAGCCGGGCCGACTTTAGCGAGATGAGGGGCCGACTTAACGCTGTTTGGATCTTCTGCTGCCTGCAGCTTGCCAGTGGTAGGGAATGCACATTTTCGGTCTTCTTTTTTATCACAGACGGACACAAATACATGGTTGTGATAATTTAAGATATAGATGGACCTCTTCTGAATAGAAACATTGTGTTGCAGGCGGTCGAGGCACTTTTTGATGGAGATAGACACATATGCAGTGATTAGATCTATCGTTTGATTTTGACGTCAAATAGCCCGGACTATGAAATGTTAGCATAAGATCCTGTAATTGTTGTCGGCGCCGTTAGTGTGGCTTCTTGTCAACAATTACTCTCCCAGCAGATGAACAAGTCGGAGGTATTTTGTTGCCGCTTTATGTTTCTACGTCTGTGCTATTTTGAACTGATGGAAAAACATTTCGCAAAAATCGCGTAAGACTCTACGACTGGGCTAGATCCTTACACCTGCTTGGAGATTAGGCGACGCCGCGGTTTCCAAAGAACTAAGTTCTCTACCGTTCCATCCCCTTTATAACGCCACAAACCTGCGCGATCAGTTTACATTCGTCAAGTCTGTGTACATGTATATTTATTTTCACAATCTTGATCATATCTCATGGTCGTGCCATGCAACAAGATGAAGTTGGTTCGGTGACTTGTTTCTTTTCTAGTTGTACAAATAAATCCTTTCAGCAAGTTGGTCCATTATTGGTTGAGTATTTTTGTATATATATATCTGCTCCTAATATGTACGTCAGCACTTGTAGTTCCTAGGTTTCTGTATAAACCTGTTTGGGAAACTTTCTATCTTGACTAATGGTAGTCTTGTGTTATTGACAAGGTTCAAATTTAGTCAGAAAGTAGCGACAGGTCACTTATTTACCCTACCTGATATTAAGTAGAATAGACTGATGCATTAAGTACATACTAAGGAAACTATTGTTAAATGTTGTGACAGTCGTATTTATCAGTTTAAGCGCAGAACTTGCACAAAGATTATAAGTAGTATCGATAGACATGTATTGTAAGTGCCAAAACGTAAAAGGCTTCTTTTTGCCATGCATCTTCTTATAGAAATGTGTAAAAATTACTCACTACGGTAGTTATTATTTGATCCAGATGACATCGTAGTCTTTCACCTAAAGCTCGCCAACCGTCCACTACTATGTTTCGACACGCAACGTCCTATATAATGATGTTAAAATTACTACTAAAAGTACTCGTCACTGTAGAAATATGCCATTCGGGTGACATCACGGGATTTTATTCATAGTTAACCAATCGTCCACATTTATGTTTTCATCCCCGACAAAGCCTTGGTCATATACCCTGTTGCAGTATTTGGTTTTGGCATTCGCCATGCATTTTAGTTCAAATACATGCATTCATCTTTTGACATCCAGAGTAGCGACGAACTGTGCGAAGAAAAGAAGAATTCACCGTTATTAACGGTGATAATAATACCAACGTTTCAAAAGCCAATTCTTCTGAACTAATTGCCTGATCACCGTTCATTCCGAAAAACTGCGACTCATAGCCGAGTATTGTCCGTACAGGCAGCTTCCGTCTTTCGGAGAATTCTGGCAGAATGGCCTTCATAAAAGGGGTTCTCTTAGCTTAACATAACTGCCTAGAACTGGGACCGAAGGACTTTCTGTAACGACGCCTGAGCCCTACTGACGGAGCTCAGCGTGAGATAGACCCAGCCGGGCCGACTGTAGCGAGATGAGGGGCCGACTTAACGCTGTTTGGATCTTCTGCTGCCTGCAGCTTGCCAGATGTAGGGAATGCACATTTTCGGTCTTCTTTTTTAACACAGACGGACACAAATACATGGTTGTGATAATTTAAGATATAGATGGACCTCTTCTGAATAGAAACATTGTGTTGCAGGCGGTCGAGGCACTTTTTGATGGAGATAGACACATATGCAGTGATTAGATCTATCGTTTGATTTAGACGTCAAATAGCCCGGACTATGAAATTTTAGCTTAAGATCCTGTAATTGTTGTCGGCGCCGTCAGTGTGGCTTCTTGTCAACAATTACTCTCCCAGCAGATGAACAAGTCGGAGGTATTTTGTTGCCTCTTTATGTTTCTACGTCTGTGCTCTTTTGAACTGATGGAAAAACATTTCGCAAAAATAGCGTAAGACTCTACGACTGGGCTAGATCCTTCATCATCATCATCATCGTCGCCGCTTTCATCTGTCGACGATGCGGGCCACCACTGCTAGATCCTTACATCTGCTTGGAGATTAGGCGACGCCGCGGTTTCCAAAGAACTAAGTTCTCTACCGTTCCATCCCCTTTATAACGCCACAAACCTGCGCGATCAGTTTACATTCGTCAAGTCTGTGTACATGTATATTTATTTTCACAATCTTGATCATATCTCATGGTCGTGCCATGCAACAAGATGAAGTTGGTTCGGTGACTTGTTTCTTTTCTAGTTGTACAAATAAATCCTTTCGGCAAGTTGGTCCATTATTGGTTGAGTATTTTTGTATATATATCTGCTCCTAATATGTACGTCAGCACTTGTAGTTCCTAGGTTTCTGTATAAACCTGTTTGGGAAACTTTCTATCTTGACTAATGGTAGTCTTGTGTTATTGACAAGGTTTAAATTTAGTCAGTAAGTAACGACAGGTCACTTATTTACCCTACCTGATATTAAGTAGAATAGACAGATGCATTGAGTACATACTCAGGAAACTATTGTTAAATGTTGTGACAGTCGTATTTATCAGTTTAAGCGCAGAACTTGCTCTAAAGATTATAAGTAGTATGGATAGATATGTATGGTAGGTGCCAAAACGTAAAAGGCTTCTTTTTACCCTGCATCTTCTTATAGAAATGTGTAAAAATTACTGACTACGGTGGTTATTATTTGATTCAGATGACATCGTAGTCTTTCACCTAAAGCTCGCCAACCGTCCAATACTATGTTTCGACACGCAACGTCCTATATAATGATGTTAAAATTACTACTAAAAGTACTCGTCACTGTAGAAATATGCCATTCGGGTGACATCACGGGATTTTATTCATAGTTAACCAATCGTCCACATTTATGTTTTCATCCCTGACAAAGCCTTGGTCATATACCCTGTTGCAGTATTTGGTTTTGGCATTCGCCATGCATTTTAGTTCAAATACATGCATTCATCTTTTGACATCCAGAGTAGCGATGAACTGTGCGAAAAAAAAAAAGAATTCACCGTTATCAACGGTAATAACAATACCAACGTTTCAAAAGCCAATTCTTCTGAACTAATTGCCTGATCACCGTTCATTCCGATAAACAGTGTATTGTCCATATAATCGTGTATTTTCCACATAGGCAGCTTCCGTAGCCTCTTTGGGAGAATTTTTACAGACTTGGCTTTACAAAGGGGTTCTCTTAGCTTAATATAACTGCCGATAACATATATCGTGTCTGCTTGGAGCCGAAGGACTTTCTGTAACGACGCCCCAGCCCTACTGCCGGGCCGACTGTAGCGAGATGAGGCGCCGACTTAACGCTGTTTGGATATTCTGCTGCCTGCAGCTTGCCAGTGGTAGGGAATGCACATTTGTGGGGTTTTTTAATACAGACGGACAAATACATGGTTGTGATAATGGTAGGGCTCGATAGTTTAGAGCCTATTCTGAATAAATGTATTTTGTTGCAGGCGGTCGAGGCACTTTTTAAGGAATTAGAAATTATTCCAATGATTACATGTTATTGGTTTTATTAATCCGTTCAACAGTCAGGAAAATGTGATATTCCCATAAGACTCCATTGGAACATTTTCTTCTCATCGGGCAAATTTGCTGTGCGTGATCTAACTCAGCTCCAGCAGTTCTAGTTCTAGTTCGTAGTCTACAAACCCCCTGTTAGGGATATCGCGTAGGCAGTCCTTACAAATTGTTTCTACGTGGTATTACGTTTTGTAGTCGGCTGGCTCGCCCTTCGTCTGCAACATTGTTCGTGAATTCTGTTGGTCAGCCGGTATGTTTGTTTGTTTATTTGTTTATTTGTTGTATGTGATGTGATGTGACATGTGATGGCGGCTTACTGTATCACGGCGATGCTAACTTCCGTCTCGCAAACGGTCGCCGCCTTTTACATGTTTCAGCATATATAGAAATCTCCGTCACTGTAAGTGTACATACCGAGATGTTTCGTGGCATAGTTCTAATACATTTAGTAACGTCACCTTTATATTGTGCGAGGAGCCGCCAAGTTATGTTAATCGTTCTGTAAAGCCTCTCCATGGAGGAGTAATTTCTATTTTTTCAAGGTGACGTGAACCATGTATTGCATTCATTGTGCGTGGAGCCGCCAAGCCCTGTTTATCGTTCTGTAAAGCCCGCGTTCTGTAAATTTATGTTTATCGTTCGGGCTTAAAGTGACGTGAACCATGTACAGTATATGCATTCATTGTGCGTGGAGCCGCTAAATCCTGTTTAGAGCTCCTCCATGGAGGAGTGTTTTTTTTTTTATTTAAAGTAACGTACACCATGTATATGCATTCATAGTGCGTGGAGCCACCAAATCTTCGCCGGCAGGGCTGTACGAGCAACCTCCATGTGCAGAGCTCCTCTATGAAGGTTGCTCGTACAGCCCCTATTGCGTATCTATCTACCTAATGACGGCCGACTGAAATGAAGCCATGTACACAACTATACTGCAACATTCCATTGTGGCGAGTAAGTAGGTTTTTATTTCGCCACACATACAGTATCCGATAATCTATATGGTAGTTTATTGTCACCCTTATAACAAGGGTATTTTAAACGACTAACTTTAGTTCTTCAAAACTTCTCTTTACATTGTAAGCAACCGATGCGTAAACTTAGTACTGTATTGTTAATTTTCACATGCGAAATATGAGCGCTTGTTGCATCTACATCAGTGATCCGACATCAGATCCTTTTTTACATAGGAGGAAGGTCGTTTCTTATTTGTTCCTTCTGATTTGTGCGTCTTTTTTCTTGACAATGTTATGATGTCAAATACATGTATTTTTGCTGTCTTGAAACATGAAATCGATTTTTATCTTCTTTCTTAAAACAATTGTTGCATAAATTGTTTTCACTTAGCATCACGTAGTGCTTGGTCTGTCGGTTATATAATCAATTGACCGGTATATCTGTTACATCAGAACCGGTATATCTGTTACATCAGAACCGATATATCTGTTACGTTAGTGCCGGTATATCTGTTACATCAGAACCGATATATCTGTTACATCAGAACCGATATATCTGTTACATCAGAACCGGTATATCTGTTACATCAGAACCGGTATATCTGTTACATCAGAATCGGTATATCTGTTACATCAGAACCGGTATATCTGTTACGTTAGTGCCGGTATATCTGTTTCATCAGAACCGATATATCTGTTACATCAGAACCGATATATCTGTTACGTTAGTGCCGGTATATCTGTTACGTTAGTGCCGGTATATCTGTTACATCAGAACCGGTATATCTGTTACATCAGAACCGGTATATCTGTTACATCAGAACCGATATATCTGTTACGTTAGTGCCGGTATATCTGTTACATCAGAATCGGTATATCTGTTACATCAGAACCGATATATCTGTTTCATCAGAACCAATATATCTGTTACGTTAGTGCCGGTATATCTGTTACATCAGAACCGGTATATCTGTTACATCAGAACCGGTATATCTGTTACATCAGAACCGATATATCTGTTTCATCAGAACCGGTATATCTGTTACATCAGAACCGATATATCTGTTACGTTAGTGCCGGTATATCTGTTACATCAGAACCGGTATATCTGTTACATCAGAACCGGTATATCTGTTACATCAGAACCGATATATCTGTTACATCAGAACCGGTATATCTGTTACATCAGAACCGATATATCTGTTACATCAGAACCGGTATATCTGTTACATCAGAACCGGTATATCTGTTACATCAGAACCGGTATATCTGTTACGTTAGTGCCGGTATATATATTACATCAGAACCGGTATATCTGTTACATCAGAACCGGTATATCTGTTACATCAGAACCGATATATCTGTTACATCAGAACCGGTATATCTGTTACATCAGAACCGATATATCTGTTACATCAGAACCGGTATATCTGTTACATCAGAACCGATATATCTGTTACGTTAGTGCCGGTATATATATTACATCAGAACCGGTATATCTGTTACATCAGAACCGGTATATCTGTTACATCAGAACCGATATATCTGTTACATCAGAACCGGTATATCTGTTACATCAGAACCGATATATCTGTTACATCAGAACCGGTATATCTGTTACATCAGAACCGGTATATATATTACATCAGAACCGGTATATCTGTTACATCAGAACCGGTATATATATTACATCAGAACAGGTATCTCTGTTACATCGATATCAGAACAGGTATATCTGTTACACCAGAAAATGGCGGTTGTGTCGCGCCCGAGATCATATGGGTTGCAACTCTGCTACAGTATCTCACAATGGCAGTAGATATCGTTCAATGTCCTTTGATTTAAAACACATGTCGACTGGTCTGGAATTTGTTTTTGCATTATCCGATAGTCTTACTTCCTCTACCCATTAGGAGACCCCGGCTCCAATAACATCAGTGAGCCATTCCTCCTGGTCGCTGACTATATTGGAGGAACCATTCTTCAAGTTAACGTTACTTCCGGATCGGCCGTGACTCTTCCCCTCGGTGAGGTGGGAAACCCCAATGCCCTGGCCCACGACCCGCTCACCGACTACGTGTACTGGTCAGATGATCGCGATTACGTCATCAACCGGGCTCGTCGTGATGGAAGTGGCAGGGAGACCATCATAGACACCGGTGGCAATAGTGAGTTATGAATCGTCATTATCTTCTTCTGATTCCAAGTTGGAAACTGTCCATGTAAAACGTTATACCACATGCTCGGTCTTACAAGTTAGGAAGTGTCCAGATGATCGCCGAGCAGATGTGAGGACCCGGCTTATTGCGGGCCTGTTTTATGTAGGAGAAGGAGACTGCAATACTGGAAAAGGAGTACTATAGATTGTAAAGACAGATTTAAAACACATCTGCTGGATTATTATCCAGATACTCCAATACACCTGCATACACATATACTCGTATAACGCCAGGATAAATTGCGCATGCAACATATGTTTGATTAACCTTGTTTCAAAATTGTGTTCATTGGGAAATACATCTCTGTTCACTGCGATACTGTTGTGGTCAACTCACGATTTTCTCACTTTATTGCATATACATGTTAAAGTTCAACAAGTGGAACAGTATACACAACTCCAAGTCATATATTTTCTACTTGGAACCTGTGGCAAGCAACCATAGGAAAATGTGGATGAAATTATACAAAATCTCCTCTCTGGATGAGAAACTTGAATGGTCAAAGTTCCTGCCGTAGGGTTTGTATCATATTGCTTCTCTACATTCAGTATTCCAAACCACACATTCCAAGAATATACAAATCATAAACACGTTCTTTTAAATTTACAACAAAATAATAATACCCTTTATTCCCCAATTTGCCAAAAGAATAAAACACTAACCTGTTTATACTTGCTGCAAGAGCTAATACTCAACTCATCATTGCATAAACAAAGATGTGCGCCAAATGTATGCATGCAGACCATCCTGTCGGCAGATTTTGTGGGGAAATTTCTTTATTTTTCATGGTTTTAGAACCTATAAACCAACGCCACAGGCGAAACAACATGGATGATATTGCTGACATAAACCAGTCATTTTTCGCCTATCTAGCCGAATTTTTATATCAGGCCACACCATCCTAATGTTATGGATGACGTCCTTCATGAGAATTCTTATCACAGCCGAACATCACCCAGAGTCTTTGAAGCCAAATACCATATACATCTTTGATCGTTCTTGTCAATATATCAAACATCGATCACTTGAGCTGAGTCTGCTAATATGAACAGGCAATCTACATGTACCTCCTACAAATAAAGACTTGTTGTTTGCTGGATACACTGTTCTGTGGTTCAATTCACAAGACCAGCTTGGTAGTCCTTTGGTTTAGTAGACTTTTTTTTTAATTTCTTTTGCTGCTTTTTTTTTCGCCTGCGTGGATTAGTTTTGGGGCCTTCAGAGGACGTCATCCATAAAATTAAGATGATTTGGCCTTAGTTCAGCAAAAAAAAAGTGGCGAGTCCGTTAACTAAGAAAATAAATTGGTGTGGCCCACGCATGCAGTTTCTGATAGAACACAAATGCATGATAACGACCTGACACTGTTTTCTGCAGGTTCCTGGGGCCTGGCATTGGACCACGCTGGGGGGAACATCTACTGGTCCGACTATGACGCCGACACTATATCTGTTGCAAAGATGAATGGATCGTCTGCCAGGACACTGCTGACGTCATCAGCCATCGGAGAGCCTGTAGGTATGGTCCTGGACCCCAGGAATGGGTGAGTAAAATTTTACTATAAACAGGCGTTTTGCACTACTGCGGCTATAGTGACATTAACGTCTTTATGGTTTGTACTTTCCACCCCAATCACAAACGGTCATGTATGTGTGTTTGTTTGTATGTGTGTGTGTGTGTTGTTTGTGTATGTGTGTGTGTGTGTGTTGTGAGTGTGCGTTTGTGAGTGTGTGTGTGTGTGTGTATTAATTTAGATACTGCAGTTAAACCTTTTACTTTTCTGGCTCCTCTGATAACATCACTGCACGGAAACTCTATTCTAGGAGCTTCCTGGCCCCCACCCTCCTCTAAAATCTGCCGAGTTCAGGTGTGTATAGACGGGACGGGCGTGATCACTCTTGGATATTCCTGGATTTACCTGCACATTTGTTGGGTACTAAAGCGGGACTTTGCGGGTCCAAAAAAGCAGCGTGTCGTGGATAATGGCCTCATCTTCAGACCCATACATTTGGTCTAGTTTTGTCCATCTCTGGTCTTGTGTGGCTTTTTCTGATTTTGTATCTCTCTCTAATGGTGCGTGTTTTTAGTCTACCCTAATTTGCTTATTTTATGGGAAATGCAATAGCACATTGTTTCTTAATCATGGCATTTTCATGATAAATTGAGGAATATTATTTTAGGTTCCTTTCAAATCGATGGGCCATATAAGTAATCAAATCGATGGGCTCTCCTTTGACTTACTTTTTTGTTGCCATATAAGTAATCTAGGTACAGAAGACGGATCTTGTAAATTCTAGTAAGGAATCTTTTTGTATAATCAATAAAATGATGCACAATATGATGATAAACTTCAAATAACTCATGGAAATATTTTTTTCTTCTTTAACTTAAATGTTTGTGTATGCGGGACACTTCTCCACAGACTGCTGTATTGGGCGGACGATGTTAATGTCAGAATTGACCGTGCTGCGATGGACGGCAGTGACCAAACCACCATCATCACGGGCATAAGTAATCCCGCCGCAGTTACAATAGACATAAACGGTGAGAAAACAGACCTTAGTAAGGGACATTTTGCCATGTGATTATGTGCACACAAATGAATGATCAAGTAAGCACAACAGGTTTGGAAGCTAATGTGTTAAGTAAATACAAAAATGTAATGGTTAAGCAATTCATAGTATTGTTGCAACACCAGTGGAACCTATCCTGTTAGTAACCAGGACGTGTAAGATATTGCGCGTGTCTTTTTCTTCTGTACTCTTATACAGCACTCTTACTTAGTCGTAGCATCTGAATATTTGTGTAAACCACTACTAGTGCATTTGTTCCTCCCATTTAGAGGACCGGCTATACTACTCTGATGTTGAGTATATCTACAGCTCAGACCTGCTGGGCAACGACACCCGACAGGTGCTGCATGAAGACGGGAAGTATGTAACTGGAGTTGCGGTTGATGATAGCTACGTCTACTGGTCGTCTGCCTGGTATGATTCAGGATGGCGTGGAAAAATTGGAAAGTGAGAAACTTCCTTTATCTACTGAATATACATTCTTGTAAGACAACTTTTATTCCCTGGTAAATTCTATCTAGATAATCTACATCAAAAAGAAGTAAAATCAATACATATGCCTTGTATTCACATATCCAGCGTTACGGTGGGCTGATGTGGCAATTGGTAGGGTGTTTCGCCCAGAGCCGAGAGATCCCGGGTTCGAAGCCCTGATTTGCCCCGATGTAGTGCCCTTGAGAAAGGATCTTTACGCGACTATCTTCATTTCATTCAGGTGCAAATGGATACCTAGCTTCAGTTAGGGACGTCTCTTGGATAGGACGTGAAATGGAGGTTCCGTGTTTGAGGACAGCCACACCTCGGGCACGTTAAAGAACCCACCACACTTATCGAAAAGAGTAGGGGTCCATCCCGGTGTGAGTGGTTCATAACCATACAGTCCTATGAGGGCATGGTCGTATTGAGGTCACCTGAGTTAGCGCCGAATGGCAGCCGCTCCAGACTCTTGCGATCTAGCCCCGCCAATTGTGCGCTCCTCGCAATTCAGCCCCTGGCTGCGATGAGAGAGTAGTCAGCCACCCAATGATAATAATAACAATGATAATAATGTACTAATATATTCATGTATATTAAGCAAATAAGCATTTGTATTACAGTATATAATCATGTAGTATTTTAATCTTATCTATAGACTATAATTATGTACATGTATGTGTATGTGTGTGTTGTAACAAGGAAAGACATAAGATGTTCTGTCCACACCTCCAGGTTGTCCAAGTCCAACCTGACCAAGACTGTGCTGGTGGATGGCCTGGCTGGGCCACACGGCATCTACCTGTCCACTGCAGCGCCTCCTGACGGCACCACTGGTAGGTACAGCTCCTGACAGATTCGCCACTATCAGTACCTCCATACTGTAAGCAACAGCTTGAGGTCATTAAACTATTAAAACATTGGTCTTATATCTAAATATTTTTTTTTTCATATTTGCCGGTTATGTATATTATTCAGATGCGTTGTGTGTGGGGCCGCATTCTTCGCATTGCAGCATGGACACCTAGATGTAGTGCAAAGTAGAACCCGGCAATGTTGTATTGAAGAAGGTGACAAACGGATGGCAAAACGCTGTTTGGAACTCCAGTTCCTTTAAAATGTTTTTTTTTTAAGGAAACGAAAGATCAAGAGAAAAATTCACTGTGATTTGAATTACGCTATTTTCTGTCCTCACCGTGCAGTGATCCTTACATCATCATCAACAACTTTGGAGCCCACCACAACTCCAGTCAACCAACCTACAACTGTGGAGCCAACCACAACTCAAGGAAATCCACCCACGATTCCAGCCAACTCACCCACAACTGTGGAGCCAACCACAACTCTTGCCAACCCACCCACGACTGTGGAAAACAGAACGACTCCTGCCAACTCACCCACGACTGTGGAGCCCAAGACAACTCCGGCCAACCCTCCTACGACTGTGGAGCCAAAGACAACTCGTACCAACCAATCTACGACTTTTGAGCCCAGCACTTCTGCCAATCCACATACGACTGCGGAACCAACCACAACTGCTGCCAACCCACCTACGACTGTGGAACCAATCACAACTCCTGCCAACCCACCCACAACTGTGGAGCAAACCACAACTGCTGCCAACCCACCTACGACTGTGGAACCAACCACAACACCTGCCAACCCACCCACAACTGTGGAGCCAACCACAACTCCAGGAAATCCACCCACGATTCCAGCCAACCCACCCACGACTGTGAAACCAACCACAACTGCTGCCAACCCACCCACGACTGTGAAACCAACCACAAATCCTGCAAACCCAACCACGACGGTGGAGCCAACCGCAACTCGAGGAAATCCACCCACGATTCCAGCCAACCCACCAACGACTGTGGTACCAACCACAACTGCTGCCAACCCACCCACGACTGTGAAACTAACCACAACTCCTGCAAACCCACCCACGACTGTGGAACCAACCACAACTGCTGCCAACCCACCTACGACTGTGGAACCAACCACAACACCTGCCAACCCACCCACAACTGTGGAGCCAACCACAACTCCAGGAAATCCACCCACGATTCCAGCCAACCCGCCAACGACTGTGGTACCAACCACAACTGCTGCCAACCCACCCACGACTGTGAAACTAACCACAACTCCTGCAAACCCACCCACGCCTGTGGAACCAACCACAACTGCTGCCAACCCACCTACGACTGTGGAACCAACCACAACACCTGCCAACCCACCCACAACTGTGGAGCCAACCACAACTCCAGGAAATCCACCCACGATTCCAGCCAACCCACCCACGACTGTGAAACCAACCACAACTGCTGCCAACCCACCCACGACTGTGAAACCAACCACAAATCCTGCAAACCCAACCACGACTGTGGAGCCAACCACAACTCCAGGAAATCCACCCACGATTCCAGCCAACCCACCAACGACTGTGGTACCAACCACAACTGCTGCCAACCCACCCACGACTGTGAAACTAACCACAACTCCTGCAAACCCACCCACGACTGTGGAACCAACCACAACTGCTGCCAACCCACCTACGACTGTGGAACCAACCACAACACCTGCCAACCCACCCACAACTGTGGAGCCAACCACAACTCCAGGAAATCCACCCACGATTCCAGCCAACACACCAACGACTGTGGTACCAAACACAACTGCTGCCAGCCCACCCACGACTGTGAAACCAACCACAACTCCTGCAAACCCAACCACGACGGTGGAGCCAACCACAACTCCTGCCAACCCTCCCACGACTGTAGAGCCAACCACAACTCCTGCCAACCCTCCCACGACTGTGGAGCCAACAACGACTACTACCAACTCACCCACGACAGTGGAGCCCAGCACGACTCCTGCCAACCCTCCCACGACTGTGGAGCCAACCACAACTCCTGCCAACCCTCCCACGGCTGTGGAGCCAACCACAACTCCTGCCAACCCTCCCACGGCTGTGGGGCCTACCACAACTCCTGCCAACCCTCCCACGACTGTAGAGCCAACAACGACTCCTACCAACCAACCAACGACATTGGAGCCCAGCACGACTCTTGCCAACTCACCCACGACTGTGGAGCCCAACACAACTCCGGCCAACCCTCCTACGACTGTGGAGCCAAAGACAACTCGTACCAACCAATCTACGACTTTTGAGCCCAGCACTTCTGCCAATCCACATACGACTGCGGAACCAACCACAACTGCTGCCAACCCACCTACGACTGTGGAACCAATCACAACTCCTGCCAACCCACCCACAACTGTTGAGCCAACCACAACTGATGCCAACCCACCTACGACTGTGGAACCAACCACAACACCTGCCAACCCACCCACAACTGTGGAGCCAACCACAACTCCAGGAAATCCACCCACGATTCCAGCCAACCCACCCACGACTGTGAAACCAACCACAACTGCTGCCAACCCACCCACGACTGTGAAACCAACCACAAATCCTGCAAACCCAACCACGACTGTGGAGCCAACCACAACTCCAGGAAATCCACCCACGATTCCAGCCAACCCACCAACGACTGTGGTACCAACCACAACTGCTGCCAACCCACCCACGACTGTGAAACTAACCACAACTCCTGCAAACCCACCCACGACTGTGGAACCAACCACAACTGCTGCCAACCCACCTACGACTGTGGAACCAACCACAACACCTGCCAACCCACCCACAACTGTGGAGCCAACCACAACTCCAGGAAATCCACCCACGATTCCAGCCAACCCACCCACGACTGTGAAACCAACCACAACTGCTGCCAACCCACCCACGACTGTGAAACCAACCACAAATCCTGCAAACCCAACCACGACTGTGGAGCCAACCACAACTCCAGGAAATCCACCCACGATTCCAGCCAACCCACCAACGACTGTGGTACCAACCACAACTGCTGCCAACCCACCCACGACTGTGAAACTAACCACAACTCCTGCAAACCCACCCACGACTGTGGAACCAACCACAACTGCTGCCAACCCACCTACGACTGTGGAACCAACCACAACACCTGCCAACCCACCCACAACTGTGGAGCCAACCACAACTCCAGGAAATCCACCCACGATTCCAGCCAACCCACCCACGACTGTGAAACCAACCACAACTGCTGCCAACCCACCCACGACTGTGAAACCAACCACAAATCCTGCAAACCCAACCACGACTGTGGAGCCAACCACAACTCCAGGAAATCCACCCACGATTCCAGCCAACCCACCAACGACTGTGGTACCAACCACAACTGCTGCCAACCCACCCACGACTGTGAAACTAACCACAACTCCTGCAAACCCACCCACGACTGTGGAACCAACCACAACTGCTGCCAACCCACCTACGACAGTGGAACCAACCACAACACCTGCCAACCCACCCACAACTGTGGAGCCAACCAAAACTCCAGGAAATCCACCCACGATTCCAGCCAACACACCAACGACTGTGGTACCAAACACAACTGCTGCCAGCCCACCCACGACTGTGAAACCAACCACAACTCCTGCAAACCCAACCACGACGGTGGAGCCAACCACAACTCCTGCCAACCCACCTACAAGTTTGGAGCCGACCACTTCTGCCAATCCAAATACGACTGTGGAGCCAACCATCAATCCAGCCAACCCACCCATGACTGTGAAGCCTATCACACCTCCAGCCAACTCACCCACGACTGTGAAGACAACCACAACTCCAGCCAACCCACCCATGACTGTGGAGCCAACCATCAATCCAGCCAACCCACCCACGACTGTGAAGCCCGCCACAACTCCAACCGACCTACCCACGACTGTGGAGCTCACCTCAACTCCAGAGAATCCACCAACAACTGTGGAGCCAACCACAAAAGCTGCCAACCAACCCACAACTGTGGAGCATACGACAACTGCAGCCAATCCACCCGCAACTGTGGAGCCAACCACAACTCCACCCGACCCACCCACGACTGTGGAGCCTACCACCACTTCTGCCAGCCCACCTACAACTGTGGAGCATACCACCACTCCAGGCAATCCACCCGCAACTGTGAGGTCAACCACAACTGCTGCAAACCCACCCACGACTGTAGAGCCAACCACGATTCCACCCAACTCAGCCACAACTGTGAAGCCAACCACGACTCCAGCCAACTCACCCACGACTGTGAAGCATATCACGACTCTCACCAACTCAACCACGACAGTGGAGCCAACCACAACTCCTGCCAACCCACCTACGACTGTGGAGCCCAGCACGAGCCGAACCAACCCACCCACGACTGTGGAGCCAACCACAACTCCAGTCGACCCATCCACGACTGTAGAGCCAACAACGACTCCTACCAACTCACCCACGACTGTAGAGGCAACAACGACTTCTACCAACCAACCTACGACAGTGGAGCCCAGCACGACTCTTGCCAACCCACCCACGACTTTGGAGCCCAGCACAACTCCGGCCAACCCTCCTATGACTGTGGAGCCAAAGACAACTCGTACCGACCAACCTACGACTTGTGAGCCCAGCACTTCTGCCAATCCAAATGAGACTGTGGAGCCAACCACAACTCCTGCCAACCCATCTACGATTTTCGAGCCGACCACTTCTGCCAATCCAAATACGACTGTGGAGCCAACCATCAATCCAGCTAATCCACCCACAACTGTGGAGCCTACCTCAACTCCAGCAAATCTACCCAGAACTGTGAGGCCAACCACAACTGCTTCTAATCCAGCCACGACTGTAGAGAAAACCACGACTCTTGCCAACCCACCAACGACTGTGATACCTGAAACCGATTCAGCCAATCCAACCACGACTGTGAAGCCAACCACAACTGCTGCCAACCCACCCACGACTGCGAAACCAACCACCACTGCTGCAAACCCAACCACGACTGTGGAACCAATCACAACTCCTGCCAACGCACCTACGATTTTGGATCCGACCACTTCTGCCAATCCAAATATGACTGTGGAGCCAACCATCAATCCTGCCAACCCACCCACGACTGTGGAGCAAATCCCAACTGCAGAGAACTCACCCACGACTGTGGAGCCAACCACAACTCCCGCCAACCCATACACGACTGTGGAGCCAATCACAACTCGAGCCAACCCACCCACGACTGTGAAGCCCACCACAAATCCACCCAACCCACCCATGACTGTGGAGCCTACCATAACTCCTTTAAACCCACCCACGACTGTGAATCCAACCACAACTCAAGGCAATCCATACACGACTGTGGAGCCAATTACAACTCAAGCCAAACAACCCACGACTGTGAAGCCCGCCACAACTCCAACCGACCCACCCACGACTGTGGAGCCCACCTCAACTCCAGCGAATCCACCCACAACTGTGAGGCCAACCACAACTCCAGCCAACCCACCCACAACTGTGGAGCCAAACACAAAAGCTGCCTACCCACCCAGAACTGTGGAACATACCACAACTCCAGCAAATCCACCCACAACTGTGAGGCCAACCACAACTGCTGCCAACCCACCCACGACTGTGAAACCAACCACAAATCCTGCAAACCCAACCACGACTGTGGAGCCAACCACAACTCCAGGAAATCCACCCACGATTCCAGCCAACCCACCAACGACTGTGGTACCAACCACAACTGCTGCCAACCCACCCACGACTGTGAAACTAACCACAACTCCTGCAAACCCACCCACGACTGTGGAACCAACCACAACTGCTGCCAACCCACCTACGACTGTGGAGCCAACCACAACTCCAGGAAATCCACCCACGATTCCAGCCAACCCACCCACGACTGTGAAACCAACCACAACTGCTGCCAACCCACCCACGACTGTGAAACCAACCACAACTCCTGCAAACCCAACCACGACTGTGGAGCCAACCACAACTCCAGGAAATCCACCCACGATTCCAGCCAACCCACCAACGACTGTGGTACCAACCACAACTGCTGCCAACCAACCCACGACTGTGAAACTAACCACAACTCCTGCAAACCCACCCACGACTGTGGAACCAACCACAACTGCTGCCAACCCACCTACGACTGTGGAACCAACCACAACACCTGCCAACCCACCCACAACTGTGGAGCCAACCACAACTCCAGGAAATCCACCCACGATTCCAGCCAACACACCAACGACTGTGGTACCAAACACAACTGCTGCCAGCCCACCCACGACTGTGAAACCAACCACAACTCCTGCAAACCCAACCACGACGGTGGAGCCAACCACAACTCCTGCCAACCCACCTACAAGTTTGGAGCCGACCACTTCTGCCAATCCAAATACGACTGTGGAGCCAACCATCAATCCAGCCAACCCACCCATGACTGTGAAGCCTATCACACCTCCAGCCAACTCACCCACGACTGTGAAGACAACCACAACTCCAGCCAACCCACCCATGACTGTGGAGCCAACCATCAATCCAGCCAACCCACCCACGACTGTGAAGCCCGTCACAACTCCAACCGACCTACCCACGACTGTGGAGCTCACCTCAACTCCAGAGAATCCACCAACAACTGTGGAGCCAACCACAAAAGCTGCCAACCAACCCACAACTGTGGAGCATACGACAACTGCAGCCAATCCACCCGCAACTGTGGAGCCAACCACAACTCCACCCGACCCACCCACGACT
This sequence comes from Branchiostoma lanceolatum, assembly GCF_035083965.1. NCBI lineage: Eukaryota > Metazoa > Chordata > Leptocardii > Amphioxiformes > Branchiostomatidae > Branchiostoma > Branchiostoma lanceolatum. The sequence goes on along the minus strand of NC_089723.1, from coordinate 40,371,656 downwards.
GTGGAGCCTACCACCACTTCTGCCAGCCCACCTACAACTGTGGAGCATACCACCACTCCAGGCAATCCACCCGCAACTGTGAGGTCAACCACAACTGCTGCAAACCCACCCACGACTGTAGAGCCAACCACGATTCCACCCAACTCAGCCACAACTGTGAAGCCAACCACGACTCCAGCCAACTCACCCACGACTGTGAAGCATATCACGACTCTCACCAACTCAACCACGACAGTGGAGCCAACCACAACTCCTGCCAACCCACCTACGACTGTGGAGCCCAGCACGAGCCGAACCAACCCACCCACGACTGTGGAGCCAACCACAACTCCAGTCGACCCATCCACGACTGTAGAGCCAACAACGACTCCTACCAACTCACCCACGACTGTAGAGGCAACAACGACTTCTACCAACCAACCTACGACAGTGGAGCCCAGCACGACTCTTGCCAACCCACCCACGACTTTGGAGCCCAGCACAACTCCGGCCAACCCTCCTATGACTGTGGAGCCAAAGACAACTCGTACCGACCAACCTACGACTTGTGAGCCCAGCACTTCTGCCAATCCAAATGAGACTGTGGAGCCAACCACAACTCCTGCCAACCCATCTACGATTTTCGAGCCGACCACTTCTGCCAATCCAAATACGACTGTGGAGCCAACCATCAATCCAGCTAATCCACCCACAACTGTGGAGCCTACCTCAACTCCAGCAAATCTACCCAGAACTGTGAGGCCAACCACAACTGCTTCTAATCCAGCCACGACTGTAGAGAAAACCACGACTCTTGCCAACCCACCAACGACTGTGATACCTGAAACCGATTCAGCCAATCCAACCACGACTGTGAAGCCAACCACAACTGCTGCCAACCCACCCACGACTGCGAAACCAACCACCACTGCTGCAAACCCAACCACGACTGTGGAACCAATCACAACTCCTGCCAACGCACCTACGATTTTGGATCCGACCACTTCTGCCAATCCAAATATGACTGTGGAGCCAACCATCAATCCTGCCAACCCACCCACGACTGTGGAGCAAATCCCAACTGCAGAGAACTCACCCACGACTGTGGAGCCAACCACAACTCCCGCCAACCCATACACGACTGTGGAGCCAATCACAACTCGAGCCAACCCACCCACGACTGTGAAGCCCACCACAAATCCACCCAACCCACCCATGACTGTGGAGCCTACCATAACTCCTTTAAACCCACCCACGACTGTGAATCCAACCACAACTCAAGGCAATCCATACACGACTGTGGAGCCAATTACAACTCAAGCCAAACAACCCACGACTGTGAAGCCCGCCACAACTCCAACCGACCCACCCACGACTGTGGAGCCCACCTCAACTCCAGCGAATCCACCCACAACTGTGAGGCCAACCACAACTCCAGCCAACCCACCCACAACTGTGGAGCCAAACACAAAAGCTGCCTACCCACCCAGAACTGTGGAACATACCACAACTCCAGCAAATCCACCCACAACTGTGAGGCCAACCACAACTGCTGCCAACCCACCCACGACTGTGAAACCAACCACAAATCCTGCAAACCCAACCACGACTGTGGAGCCAACCACAACTCCAGGAAATCCACCCACGATTCCAGCCAACCCACCAACGACTGTGGTACCAACCACAACTGCTGCCAACCCACCCACGACTGTGAAACTAACCACAACTCCTGCAAACCCACCCAGGACTGTGGAATCAACCACAACTGCTGCCAACCCACCTACGACTGTGGAACCAACCACAACACCTGCCAACCCACCCACAACTGTGGAGCCAACCACAACTCCAGGAAATCCACCCACGATTCCAGCCAACCCACCCACGACTGTGAAACCAACCACAACTGCTGCCAACCCACCCACGACTGTGAAACCAACCACAAATCCTGCAAACCCAACCACGACTGTGGAGCCAACCACAACTCCAGGAAATCCACCCACGATTCCAGCCAACCCACCAACGACTGTGGTACCAACCACAACTGCTGCCAACCAACCCACGACTGTGAAACTAACCACAACTCCTGCAAACCCACCCACGACTGTGGAACCAACCACAACTGCTGCCAACCCATCTACGACTGTGGAACCAACCACAACACCTGCCAACCCACCCACAACTGTGGAGCCAACCACAACTCCAGGAAATCCACCCACGATTCCAGCCAACACACCAACGACTGTGGTACCAAACACAACTGCTGCCAGCCCACCCACGACTGTGAAACCAACCACAACTCCTGCAAACCCAACCACGACGGTGGAGCCAACCACAACTCCTGCCAACCCACCTACAAGTTTGGAGCCGACCACTTCTGCCAATCCAAATACGACTGTGGAGCCAACCATCAATCCAGCCAACCCACCCATGACTGTGAAGCCTATCACACCTCCAGCCAACTCACCCACGACTGTGAAGACAACCACAACTCCAGCCAACCCACCCATGACTGTGGAGCCAACCATCAATCCAGCCAACCCACCCACGACTGTGAAGCCCGCCACAACTCCAACCGACCTACCCACGACTGTGGAGCTCACCTCAACTCCAGAGAATCCACCAACAACTGTGGAGCCAACCACAAAAGCTGCCAACCAACCCACAACTGTGGAGCATACGACAACTGCAGCCAATCCACCCGCAACTGTGGAGCCAACCACAACTCCACCCGACCCACCCACGACTGTGGAGCCTACCACCACTTCTGCCAGCCCACCTACAACTGTGGAGCATACCACCACTCCAGGCAATCCACCCGCAACTGTGAGGTCAACCACAACTGCTGCAAACCCACCCACGACTGTAGAGCCAACCACGATTCCACCCAACTCAGCCACAACTGTGAAGCCAACCACGACTCCAGCCAACTCACCCACGACTGTGAAGCATATCACGACTCTCACCAACTCAACCACGACAGTGGAGCCAACCACAACTCCTGCCAACCCACCTACGACTGTGGAGCCCAGCACGAGCCGAACCAACCCACCCACGACTGTGGAGCCAACCACAACTCCAGTCGACCCATCCACGACTGTAGAGCCAACAACGACTCCTACCAACTCACCCACGACTGTAGAGGCAACAACGACTTCTACCAACCAACCTACGACAGTGGAGCCCAGCACGACTCTTGCCAACCCACCCACGACTTTTGAGCCCAGCACAACTCCGGCCAACCCTCCTATGACTGTGGAGCCAAAGACAACTCGTACCGACCAACCTACGACTTGTGAGCCCAGCACTTCTGCCAATCCAAATGAGACTGTGGAGCCAACCACAACTCCTGCCAACCCATCTACGATTTTCGAGCCGACCACTTCTGCCAATCCAAATACGACTGTGGAGCCAACCATCAATCCAGCTAATCCACCCACAACTGTGGAGCCTACCTCAACTCCAGCAAATCTACCCAGAACTGTGAGGCCAACCACAACTGCTTCTAATCCAGCCACGACTGTAGAGAAAACCACGACTCTTGCCAACCCACCAACGACTGTGATACCTGAAACCGATTCAGCCAATCCAACCACGACTGTGAAGCCAACCACAACTGCTGCCAACCCACCCACGACTGCGAAACCAACCACCACTGCTGCAAACCCAACCACGACTGTGGAACCAATCACAACTCCTGCCAACGCACCTACGATTTTGGATCCGACCACTTCTGCCAATCCAAATATGACTGTGGAGCCAACCATCAATCCTGCCAACCCACCCACGACTGTGGAGCAAATCCCAACTGCAGAGAACTCACCCACGACTGTGGAGCCAACCACAACTCCCGCCAACCCATACACGACTGTGGAGCCAATCACAACTCGAGCCAACCCACCCACGACTGTGAAGCCCACCACAAATCCACCCAACCCACCCATGACTGTGGAGCCTACCATAACTCCTTTAAACCCACCCACGACTGTGAATCCAACCACAACTCAAGGCAATCCATACACGACTGTGGAGCCAATTACAACTCAAGCCAAACAACCCACGACTGTGAAGCCCGCTACAACTCCAACCGACCCACCCACGACTGTGGAGCCCACCTCAACTCCAGCGAATCCACCCACAACTGTGAGGCCAACCACAACTCCAGCCAACCCACCCACAACTGTGGAGCCAAACACAAAAGCTGCCTACCCACCCAGAACTGTGGAACATACCACAACTCCAGCAAATCCACCCACAACTGTGAGGCCAACCACAACTGCTGCCAACCCACCCACGACTGTGAAACCAACCACAAATCCTGCAAACCCAACCACGACTGTGGAGCCAACCACAACTCCAGGAAATCCACCCACGATTCCAGCCAACCCACCAACGACTGTGGTACCAACCACAACTGCTGCCAACCCACCCACGACTGTGAAACTAACCACAACTCCTGCCAACCCACCCACGACTGTGGAACCAACCACAACTGCTGCCAACCCACCTACGACTGTGGAGCCAACCACAACTCCAGGAAATCCACCCACGATTCCAGCCAACCCACCCACGACTGTGAAACCAACCACAACTGCTGCCAACCCACCCACGACTGTGAAACCAACCACAAATCCTGCAAACCCAACCACGACTGTGGAGCCAACCACAACTCCAGGAAATCCACCCACGATTCCAGCCAACCCACCAACGACTGTGGTACCAACCACAACTGCTGCCAACCAACCCACGACTGTGAAACTAACCACAACTCCTGCAAACCCACCCACGACTGTGGAACCAACCACAACTGCTGCCAACCCACCTACGACTGTGGAACCAACCACAACACCTGCCAACCCACCCACAACTGTGGAGCCAACCACAACTCCAGGAAATCCACCCACGATTCCAGCCAACACACCAACGACTGTGGTACCAAACACAACTGCTGCCAGCCCACCCACGACTGTGAAACCAACCACAACTCCTGCAAACCCAACCACGACGGTGGAGCCAACCACAACTCCTGCCAACCCACCTACAAGTTTGGAGCCGACCACTTCTGCCAATCCAAATACGACTGTGGAGCCAACCATCAATCCAGCCAACCCACCCATGACTGTGAAGCCTATCACACCTCCAGCCAACTCACCCACGACTGTGAAGACAACCACAACTCCAGCCAACCCACCCATGACTGTGGAGCCAACCATCAATCCAGCCAACCCACCCACGACTGTGAAGCCCGTCACAACTCCAACCGACCTACCCACGACTGTGGAGCTCACCTCAACTCCAGAGAATCCACCAACAACTGTGGAGCCAACCACAAAAGCTGCCAACCAACCCACAACTGTGGAGCATACGACAACTGCAGCCAATCCACCCGCAACTGTGGAGCCAACCACAACTCCACCCGACCCACCCACGACTGTGGAGCCTACCACCACTTCTGCCAGCCCACCTACAACTGTGGAGCATACCACCACTCCAGGCAATCCACCCGCAACTGTGAGGTCAACCACAACTGCTGCAAACCCACCCACGACTGTAGAGCCAACCACGATTCCACCCAACTCAGCCACAACTGTGAAGCCAACCACGACTCCAGCCAACTCACCCACGACTGTGAAGCATATCACGACTCTCACCAACTCAACCACGACAGTGGAGCCAACCACAACTCCTGCCAACCCACCTACGACTGTGGAGCCCAGCACGAGCCGAACCAACCCACCCACGACTGTGGAGCCAACCACAACTCCAGTCGACCCATCCACGACTGTAGAGCCAACAACGACTCCTACCAACTCACCCACGACTGTAGAGGCAACAACGACTTCTACCAACCAACCTACGACAGTGGAGCCCAGCACGACTCTTGCCAACCCACCCACGACTTTGGAGCCCAGCACAACTCCGGCCAACCCTCCTATGACTGTGGAGCCAAAGACAACTCGTACCGACCAACCTACGACTTGTGAGCCCAGCACTTCTGCCAATCCAAATGAGACTGTGGAGCCAACCACAACTCCTGCCAACCCATCTACGATTTTCGAGCCGACCACTTCTGCCAATCCAAATACGACTGTGGAGCCAACCATCAATCCAGCTAATCCACCCACAACTGTGGAGCCTACCTCAACTCCAGCAAATCTACCCAGAACTGTGAGGCCAACCACAACTGCTTCTAATCCAGCCACGACTGTAGAGAAAACCACGACTCTTGCCAACCCACCAACGACTGTGATACCTGAAACCGATTCAGCCAATCCAACCACGACTGTGAAGCCAACCACAACTGCTGCCAACCCACCCACGACTGCGAAACCAACCACCACTGCTGCAAACCCAACCACGACTGTGGAACCAATCACAACTCCTGCCAACGCACCTACGATTTTGGATCCGACCACTTCTGCCAATCCAAATATGACTGTGGAGCCAACCATCAATCCTGCCAACCCACCCACGACTGTGGAGCAAATCCCAACTGCAGAGAACTCACCCACGACTGTGGAGCCAACCACAACTCCCGCCAACCCATACACGACTGTGGAGCCAATCACAACTCGAGCCAACCCACCCACGACTGTGAAGCCCACCACAAATCCACCCAACCCACCCATGACTGTGGAGCCTACCATAACTCCTTTAAACCCACCCACGACTGTGAATCCAACCACAACTCAAGGCAATCCATACACGACTGTGGAGCCAATTACAACTCAAGCCAAACAACCCACGACTGTGAAGCCCGCCACAACTCCAACCGACCCACCCACGACTGTGGAGCCCACCTCAACTCCAGCGAATCCACCCACAACTGTGAGGCCAACCACAACTCCAGCCAACCCACCCACAACTGTGGAGCCAAACACAAAAGCTGCCTACCCACCCAGAACTGTGGAACATACCACAACTCCAGCAAATCCACCCACAACTGTGAGGCCAATCACAACTGCTGCCAACCCACCCACGACTGTGAAACCAACCACAAATCCTGCAAACCCAACCACGACTGTGGAGCCAACCACAACTCCAGGAAATCCACCCACGATTCCAGCCAACCCACCAACGACTGTGGTACCAACCACAACTGCTGCCAACCCACCCACGACTGTGAAACTAACCACAACTCCTGCAAACCCACCCAGGACTGTGGAATCAACCACAACTGCTGCCAACCCACCTACGACTGTGGAACCAACCACAACACCTGCCAACCCACCCACAACTGTGGAGCCAACCACAACTCCAGGAAATCCACCCACGATTCCAGCCAACCCACCCACGACTGTGAAACCAACCACAACTGCTGCCAACCCACCCACGACTGTGAAACCAACCACAAATCCTGCAAACCCAACCACGACTGTGGAGCCAACCACAACTCCAGGAAATCCACCCACGATTCCAGCCAACCCACCAACGACTGTGGTACCAACCACAACTGCTGCCAACCAACCCACGACTGTGAAACTAACCACAACTCCTGCAAACCCACCCACGACTGTGGAACCAACCACAACTGCTGCCAACCCACCTACGACTGTGGAACCAACCACAACACCTGCCAACCCACCCACAACTGTGGAGCCAACCACAACTCCAGGAAATCCACCCACGATTCCAGCCAACACACCAACGACTGTGGTACCAAACACAACTGCTGCCAGCCCACCCACGACTGTGAAACCAACCACAACTCCTGCAAACCCAACCACGACGGTGGAGCCAACCACAACTCCTGCCAACCCACCTACAAGTTTGGAGCCGACCACTTCTGCCAATCCAAATACGACTGTGGAGCCAACCATCAATCCAGCCAACCCACCCATGACTGTGAAGCCTATCACACCTCCAGCCAACTCACCCACGACTGTGAAGACAACCACAACTCCAGCCAACCCACCCATGACTGTGGAGCCAACCATCAATCCAGCCAACCCACCCACGACTGTGAAGCCCGCCACAACTCCAACCGACCTACCCACGACTGTGGAGCTCACCTCAACTCCAGAGAATCCACCAACAACTGTGGAGCCAACCACAAAAGCTGCCAACCAACCCACAACTGTGGAGCATACGACAACTGCAGCCAATCCACCCGCAACTGTGGAGCCAACCACAACTCCACCCGACCCACCCACGACTGTGGAGCCTACCACCACTTCTGCCAGCCCACCTACAACTGTGGAGCATACCACCACTCCAGGCAATCCACCCGCAACTGTGAGGTCAACCACAACTGCTGCAAACCCACCCACGACTGTAGAGCCAACCACGATTCCACCCAACTCAGCCACAACTGTGAAGCCAACCACGACTCCAGCCAACTCACCCACGACTGTGAAGCATATCACGACTCTCACCAACTCAACCACGACAGTGGAGCCAACCACAACTCCTGCCAACCCACCTACGACTGTGGAGCCCAGCACGAGCCGAACCAACCCACCCACGACTGTGGAGCCAACCACAACTCCAGTCGACCCATCCACGACTGTAGAGCCAACAACGACTCCTACCAACTCACCCACGACTGTAGAGGCAACAACGACTTCTACCAACCAACCTACGACAGTGGAGCCCAGCACGACTCTTGCCAACCCACCCACGACTTTGGAGCCCAGCACAACTCCGGCCAACCCTCCTATGACTGTGGAGCCAAAGACAACTCGTACCGACCAACCTACGACTTGTGAGCCCAGCACTTCTGCCAATCCAAATGAGACTGTGGAGCCAACCACAACTCCTGCCAACCCATCTACGATTTTCGAGCCGACCACTTCTGCCAATCCAAATACGACTGTGGAGCCAACCATCAATCCAGCTAATCCACCCACAACTGTGGAGCCTACCTCAACTCCAGCAAATCTACCCAGAACTGTGAGGCCAACCACAACTGCTTCTAATCCAGCCACGACTGTAGAGAAAACCACGACTCTTGCCAACCCACCAACGACTGTGATACCTGAAACCGATTCAGCCAATCCAACCACGACTGTGAAGCCAACCACAACTGCTGCCAACCCACCCACGACTGCGAAACCAACCACCACTGCTGCAAACCCAACCACGACTGTGGAACCAATCACAACTCCTGCCAACGCACCTACGATTTTGGATCCGACCACTTCTGCCAATCCAAATATGACTGTGGAGCCAACCATCAATCCTGCCAACCCACCCACGACTGTGGAGCAAATCCCAACTGCAGAGAACTCACCCACGACTGTGGAGCCAACCACAACTCCCGCCAACCCATACACGACTGTGGAGCCAATCACAACTCGAGCCAACCCACCCACGACTGTGAAGCCCACCACAAATCCACCCAACCCACCCATGACTGTGGAGCCTACCATAACTCCTTTAAACCCACCCACGACTGTGAATCCAACCACAACTCAAGGCAATCCATACACGACTGTGGAGCCAATTACAACTCAAGCCAAACAACCCACGACTGTGAAGCCCGCTACAACTCCAACCGACCCACCCACGACTGTGGAGCCCACCTCAACTCCAGCGAATCCACCCACAACTGTGAGGCCAACCACAACTCCAGCCAACCCACCCACAACTGTGGAGCCAAACACAAAAGCTGCCTACCCACCCAGAACTGTGGAACATACCACAACTCCAGCAAATCCACCCACAACTGTGAGGCCAACCACAACTGCTGCCAATCCACATACGACCGTGGAATCAAGCACAACTCCTGCCAACCCACCCACGGCTGTGGGGCCCAGAACAACTCCGGCCAACCCTCCTACGACTGTGGAGCCAAAGACAACTCGTACCGACCAACCTACGACTTTTGAGCCCAGCACTTCTGCCAATCCAAATGAGACTGTGGAGCCAATCACAACTCCTGCCAACCCATCTACGATTTTCGAGCCGACCACTTCTGCCAATCCAAATACGACTGTGGAATCAAGCACATCTCCTGCCAACCCACCCAAGATTGTAGAGCCCGCCACAACTTCAGCCAATCGACCCACAACTGTGAGGCCAACCACAACTGCTACCAACCCACCCACGACTGTGGAGCCCACCTCAACTCCAGCGAATTCACCCACGACTGTGGAGCCCAGCACGACTCAAGCCAACCTATTCACGACTGTGGAGCCGACCACAACTCCAGCCAACCCACCCACGACTGTTGAGCCAACCACGACTCCAGCCAACCCAACCACGACTGTGCAGCCAACCACAACTCCACACGACCCACCCACGACTGTGGAGCAAACCCCAACTCCAGCCAACCCACCCACGACTATGGAGCCCTCTACAACTCCACCCGACCCGGCCACGACTGTTGAGCCAAGATCCACTCCAGCCAACCCACCCACGACTTTGGAGTCTATCACAACTCCAGCGAACCCACCTACGATTTTTGAACCAACCACGACTTCTACCAACCGACCCACGACTGTGGAGCCAACCACAACTCCAGCCAACCCACCCACGACCCTTAGTAAGTAGTTGATCGGGCAATGTTTAGTTCAATATGTACTTCTTGTTTAGTCCCGTCTGATACAGGCCGATAGATGATGATGATGAAGGAATTATACATATATATGAATATATGAGGTTCCATTTGTTTTATGAAAAACTTAAGAATATGCCACTTTGTATTTTTTTACAGTCCTTGGTTATTGATTGTCAAAAGATATAAACCTTAAATGGAAAGTCCGTCTCTACAGAACCAAATGACTCTGCTTTTGTCTCCATTATCGCACCTTCTGGACCTTTAAGTCAGAACAGAATTTCTTGAAAATAACCGTGTAAGCTGGAGAGATAAATATTGTCGGTCGGACGCAAAATTTGAGCTTCCCACAATGACAAGATATGAGTCCATATTTAACCACCCGTGTACGTATCGTATGAGCTTACTTTGTCATGAATGGACATGTATTTTTTTTTAATGCGCATGGAGTAACAATGTGCAAGTTTCTCCAGGGCAAATCATTACTCAACCCCAAAGTAAATATTCCTAGTATACTGGAACTATTTGCGCTTGTAAACTGTCTTGATGAAAACATCATGCTTGTTTGTAGGTTGTCCTTCTGGCTACACCGCGCACGGGGTTTCGTGCTTCAAGGCGTACAACCAAGGCAAAACCTACAACCAGGCCAGACAGGTGTGTGCAACGGACGGAGGGCTTCTGGCCATGCCGAAAGACAAAGACGAGGACGACTTTTTAAAGAACGTCGTGGATCCCAACTCCCCTTTCTGGTTCGGCTTGAGCAATCAGAACGGCGAGGGAGGGTGGGTGTGGGAAGATGGGACTCCATACAACGCAACCAAAGACCGGCCGTATGGGGGGTGGCATCCGGGGGAACCCAACAGTGACGGACATGCAGATGTCTGCGCGAACCACTACAGTACCGGATGGAACGACGCGCCCTGCTCGTCTGCACACAACTTCATCTGCCAGCTGACTGGCGGTATGTCATGCAGTATTGTATAGTTACACATAACTTCGTCATAACACATAAGCGTCCACGAGTTACAGTGCAGCATCTACCGTCCCACCTTTACCCTGATGGAATATTCATGCCGATTGGTAATAGATATCTTCAACAATGAAGACCTATCGTTCAAAACATGCGATGTGCTTTTTTTCGTAGTAAATCAGCACCATGGATGAAACGTTGACACGTTATCCTGGTAATGTTCCTCCTTTGAACAAGTCAATTGTTATGAATGTTGCCTTTTCAAACAGCAGTTTTGTTCAAAAAATATATATTAGAACCCGGCCATCTTTCGGGATCGGCATCTCGTAGGATCAGCATCTCGCAGCCAATCAGGAGCGTGCATTTCTTGTCACTAAATTCACATAGTGTCGCCTCCCAAGGGGTAGGGGTTTACTAAGTAACGAATAAATTGACTAAGTTGGAGACGCCCACCAGTAGGTAACATTCCATCAACCGGATTGGATACAATTGAGTGCGTCTCCAACTTAGTTAATTTATTCCATACTTAGTACACCCCTACCCCTTGGGAGCCCACCAGGCAGATTGTTTTCTTATTACACTGGTCCCACCACGTCAGAGGTGCCAGATAATTTGTCATGGTCTGGTCAAGGAGGTTCTACATTTCAACTTCCTTCCTTTTGCATTTCACCTCAAACACCTTCAAATGAAGAAAAATGCGTGTCCATTTTGATATTGCTTCGGAACGACAGCCGGGTTCTAAAACAATGTCGTGTTGTCTACTCGGAACAGCCGGGTTCTAAAATAATGTCGTGTTGTCTACTCGGAACAGCCGGGTTCTAAAACAATGTCGTGTTGTCTACTCGGAACAGCTGGGTTCTTAAACAATGTCGTGTTGTCTACTCGGAACAGCCGGGTTCTAAAACAATGTCGTGTTGTCTACTCGGAACAGCCGGGTTCTAAAACAATGTCGTGTTGTCTACTCGGAACAGTCGGGTTCTAAAACACGAGTGTCGTGTTGTCTACTCGGAACAGCCGGGTTCTAAAACAATGTCGTGTTGTCTACTCGGAACAGTCGGGTTCTAAAACACGAGTGTCGTGTTGTCTACTCGGAACAGCCGGGTTCTAAAACAATGTCCTGTTGTCTACTCGGAAGCCAACAACTCCACAGGTGGGCGAAGCAGAACCGAATCCACTAAGTCACCCAGTTCTCCGGATCTATCTATTTCATATTTTGAGTGGATTTAAAACATCATGAAGGGCAGACTTAATAGACTATCTCCCTTCCCAGCAATCCGCTGTCCCCTGAGGTACCTCCGGTGCGGACACGGACTTGCCTGCATCCTGGCGTGGAAGCGGTGTGACGGGCGGACGGACTGTTCAGACGGGAGTGACGAGGAAGGTTGTGGTGAGTTAGGCCGACAAAGTTATCATGGCTCTTAAAACCATACATGCAATACATCTAGTAGAAATCATATTTTTCCCACTGTTGGCAAGCAAAGGCACTAGAAAAGGTATCATTTTCTTTCTGCTCTCGTCTGCCCATGCTCATCTATCTCACCCAACTTTCGTTTATGTAACCCCAAGTTGCTTTTCCCCCTTTTCTGTCGTGACCTTTATGGGTAAAAATGAAGAGCAGAACAGAAATAAAACAACACCCAGAGGTCGCTAATTACATGGTGCAGGTAAATAATCACTGTGCACTGTGAGAACAATTTGTGCAATATGGAAGATTGGGGTTTTCTTGTAAACTTTCTATAATGCTGTAATTGCATGTTGGGCCGATATCTGAATCAATGATTATTTTCACACTGTTTCTCATGCCTTCTGGCTAGGTTTAAAGCATGTGAATGATGTAATGTCTATATTATTGTAATTACCAGACTGCCGGCCGATTCCTGCGGATTTTAACCTCGGCGGTAGACTTGCGATGCTGCCAAACCAGCTGGGCCAGACGACGTTTGAGGAGATACAGAATTCCTCTGTCGTGGAGCTGCTCAACAATGCAACCGGCAACGCAGAGAACCAGCATCCTGAGTTCCGGGAATTTGCATGGACGGTAATCTTCCCGCGATGTGTTGCCTCCGAAGAGAACAATACTTCCTGCACTTCGTCTCAACATGCAGACAACACGACCTTGTGCATGTGAGTAAACATGCTGCGGGACACTGTGGCAATGCTGTAAGAAATCTGCATACATTAACTTTTTTCTAAGATTGAATAGTTAGCAACAGGTATCTGGTCATTCCTGCTCAACGAATTCATACTCAACGAAAACTTTCGCGCTGAAATTGCATTGATTTGCTTTGAAATTGCATCGATCGATTTGTTCTTAAGATCTAAACGCCCGTTGTTGCTGGTGGAAGGCGGTACCTCACGTTGTAAGGGTGGTTCTGAATTTGTTTTTGTTTTGTAGGGGCACACAACTCGTACCGTGCCGTTCGTGGTGCGAGGAAGTCCTCAGTGTGGCTGATGCCCGGATGAAGAACCAGTTCCCTACCTGTGACTTGTTTCCGTCTCCACAACACGGCTGTTGGAGCCCTGAACCTGAGACGAGGAACAACGAAGGTAGAGACGAGGATTAGATTCATTTCTTTCCACCTGAAGTAGCACTTGCTTTTGTTACCCCGCTCAAATTCCCTGCATATTCCCTGGATATTCACTTCACAGATCATTAAGTTACTTTAATATGTAAAACGCTACACTCATAGTTTGATTTCAGCACACACAGTCGGGGATGTATCTTTGTGTACATTTACACGATAGCAGCTATATGACTGTTTCTCTGCCTCAGTTTGCTACCATGGCAGTGGCATCAACTACCGTGGTACATGGAGTAAAACTACATCCGGGGCAGATTGTGTGCAGTGGTCCGCTGTGCAGACTGGTTTCTACACGACCGAGTACCCCTGGGCTAACCTGGATAACAACTACTGCCGCAACCCCACCGGTCTCGAGCGGCCATTTTGTCTGGCGGAAGATGGCAGCCAGGAGGAATGTGACGTTGCTCCGTGCAGTAAGTTTTATTGTCAAGTTGGAGGCATCGTCTGAGCAGTGTCACGTTTCTTAGGCCTCCCCAATTTCCCTCCTTGGTTCTCAGACTTTCATAATGAAAAGTTATCAATTAAGAGCAAAACTTGAATCACACTATATTCGCCCCCAGGAACTGTTTGTAAAGCCACAGTATCTTAAAGTTTGGTTTATGCCAGAGTTAATTAAGTCGGTGATACCATTTTCTGTCAATTCTTCACCTCATGCAAATCCGTTGCTTGGAACTTTCCACGACCAGGTCTAAAAGTGATGAATTTAACTTCATTAAAGATACTGATTGTCGTCGCCTTTTTTACCTCATTACTCCCAGATACCGCCGTCTGCTGGGACCTGGGACCACCAAACTACGGCAACAGGAGCCCCATGAAGAGGTTCTACAGCGTGGGGGAAAGGGTCGTGTACACCTGTAACGTGGGGTACTCCCTTCCGCCCGGGTCCCCCAGCGACGTGAGGTGCACTCAGGGAGGCATCTGGGAACATGGCAAGCCCAGCTGTTCAGGTGAGTGTGGAAGACTCTTTGGTAGTGATAAACAGGAATTTAATGAATCTAATCTAATGTGAGAACTGGTACAAAATCTTAAACTACTAGTTTTATTCTGAAGACGAAAATCGATCATGATCAATCTGAAAGTTATTAGTTATTAGTTGACGTCTTCCTAACGCTTTTCCCCTCCTTAGTGGATTTCAGAAAGAGGCTGGAAGGCGACCTACTGGATGTGTACCGTCTAAACCAGGCGCCTGAGACCGGGACTGAGACCAACACTGAGACCAAGCCTGAGACCAACACTGAGACCAATACTGAGGCCGAGTTTGACACTAAGACTGAAACTGAGACAGAAACTGAGACTGAAGCTAAAACTGAGACTGAAGCTGAGACTGAAAACCACACTCGGTCTGTCATTAGCTTCAATGGCTCTGTGGAACGGATCGTCGACTTGGTAAGATTCAGCATCTGTAACACTTTTGAAGTGTTTGTCGGTCTACAACAGATAGACATGTACAGCCCAGGGAGGTAACAGAACGTATCTAATCCATGCCCAGGGAGGTAACAGAACGTATCTAATCCCTGCCCAGGGAGGTAACAGAACGTAACTAATCCATCAGGGAGGTAACAGAACGTAACTAATCCATGCCCAGGGAGGTAACAGAACGTAACTAAACCATGCCCAGGGAGGTAACAGAACGTAACTAATCCATCAGGGAGGTAACAGAACGTAACTAATCCATGTGCAGGGAGGTAACAGAACGTAACTAATCCCTGCCCAGGGAGGTAACAGAACGTATCTAATCCATGCCATCGCTTTTTTTCCAATTTCAGGACGAAAAGAAGGAGCTGCTGGTTACCTCTGTAGTCATCGACTTCGTAAGTTGACCCAGTTATGAACATTTTAGGCAATTTAGAAAAAAAATCACATTTATGTCGTTTATTTCCTCAGTAGCCTCCATTAACATTAATCCGCCGGGTTATATAAATCCGCCACTTTGAAAAACAGTTGGTTTGAGAGATCTCTAGTGCAGCACCACCAGGTATGCACAGATTAGATATACAGGAGTGCATTAAACTGGGTGACGTTGGGTTGGAGATCCATTTGGACATATCTTTTCAGGGTGGCAGAATTATGTATCCTGGTGGAATTATGTTAGTAGATGTTAAGAGCTCTCTTTTTTAATAAGTCTGAAAAACATTGTTTTCTTCCAGACCTGGCAGGACGGTCGGCTAAAGTGGGAGCCGAAGGAGTACGAGAACATCACGACTCTGAGCGTCCCGGCCAGCAGCATCTGGACCCCCACATTGACTCTGAAGAGGAAGTATGCGGTCTTTTCTTAATCTACTATCATTGGATCAAGATTGAATCTTGTTAAGTTTCCTTTTTTCAGAAATATAAAGAATGATAATGAATATAATTTTACTGGCAGAAACAATAATCTTGTGCCAAACATTACAGGACTCTACCCGAGTCCAATATAAAAATTAAAACGGTATTTGTAACGATGCTAGGAGACAATTCTGTGAAAAGTTTCATCAGGCCAGTAGTTAGTTGGAAATTCAGGGTCAGACAAAGTGAGTAGTGTCTTTTTTAACCAACCCAATTAAGATTACAGGGGTATTCTAATATCAGACTTGTTTTTTCAGACATGCAATGAACTTTCCTAAGGCCAGACATTAATACGGGATTCTATCTTTAAGTTAGTTAACAACAAAATGAACAGTTCAAGTGCCAGTGCGAGGAAACAGTGATGGTTGTAGGAAAACTACCATCTTGACTAGTCAGAGAGAAATGACGAGACTTTGTTGGTTTCTCCCCAGTGCTGATCCTTTGTACGGCGGCCTGCCGAAGGACGTACCGCTGCTGATCACCACTGACGGTACGGTAACGTGGAGGGTAGAAACTCTGACCACCACCGTATGTGAAGCAGACCCGTTCTTCTTCCCTGCCGACACCATGGAATGTCGCATCTGTTTCTCTGCATCTTATGCAATTGAGCAAACCATCGGTAAGGCTTTACAAACTTGACTTGACAATATATTAATGTTAATAACTTCTACTTTTCGAGAGTAGTTCAATAAAGTGTTAAAAACTTTTTTCAGGCTGTGCTGCTATAGAATGCTGGAATTGCACACGTACAAAATGGATACCCCTACATGTTACCTGTTTTTTTTCTAAACCAAAATAGTTTCTCCTTTACAGGCGCAAATATAGAGTAAGTTGTGATGATGGGTCCCTTAGAATGCAGTGCGGTCATCGCGATTCTGTATACGCGGGTTGTTCAATTGTCAAAGGCTTCTTTTTAGTAAACTAAGAGGAATAACATCAGATTCTATCTGCACGATCAATATCATATTTTATGCCGACGTTTCAGCAACCTTCGTCGTGGCCAAATGAACTTCTCCTTTCAAGGAGCAAAGAGAAGTCGTTCAATGAGCCTTTAGGGATGTAGCCGAAAGGTTGCAGGAACTTCTGCAGAGATAATCCTATAATAATGCAGAAAATTATATATGTACATTTGTATTTGCCCTAAGTATCTACCTACCCTCTGTACATCTATCGATGATATATTTTTGGAATGATTCGTTGAACACAGAATGCGGAGAGGGCAGTTCTTGTGACGTCTGGTCTCCCCCACAAACGGAGGGCGAATGGGATCGAAAGGACAAGATCTTCGCACAAGGCGACAAGGAGGCGTGCTTCGCTGTCCATCTAGCGAGGGTCCCCCTGTTCCACATCGCCACGACTGTCGGGCCCTGCGTCATCCTGGTGGTGCTGATGATGATCACCTTCATCATGCCCGTAGACAGGGGAGACCGGATCTCCTTCGGAGTGACCATCCTGCTCTCCATGGTCGTGTCTCTCGTGTTTGT
>NC_089723.1:40311321-40348821 GCF_035083965.1 Branchiostoma lanceolatum | reverse complement strand
CACAGATGAAGGTAGGGAACAAACTAACCTGTTCAAGGCACAGATGAAGGTAGGGAACAAACTCACCTGTTCAAGGCACAGATGAAGGCGAGGGAACAAACTAACCTGTTCAAGGCACAGATGAAGGTAGGGAGCAAACCAACCTGTTCAAGGCACAGATGAAGGTAGGGAACAAACTAACCTGTTCAAGGCACAGATGAAGGTAGGGAACAAACTCACCTGTTCAAGGCACAGATGAAGGCGAGGGAGCGAACTAACCTGTTCAAGGCACAGATGAAGGTAGGGAACAAACTAACCTGTTCAAGGCACAGATGAAGGTAGGGAGCAAACTAACCTGTTCAAGGCACAGATGAAGGTAGGGAACAAACTAACCTGTTCAAGGCACAGATGAAGGTAGGGAGCAAACTAACCTGTTCAAGGCACAGATGAAGGTAGGGAACAAACTAACCTGTTCAAGGTACAGATGAAGGTAGGGAACCAACCAACCTGTTCAAGGCTCAGATGAAGGTAGGGAACAAACTCACCTGTTCAAGGCACAGATGAAGGTAGGGAACAAACTAACCTGTTCAAGGCACAGATGAAGGTAGGGAGCAAACTAACCTGTTCAAGGCACAGATGAAGGTAGGGAACAAACTAACCTGTTCAAGGTACAGATGAAGGTAGGGAACAAACTAACCTGTTCAAGGCACAGATGAAGGTAGGGAACAAACTCACCTGTTCAAGGCACAGATGAAGGTAGGGAGCAAACTAACCTGTTCAAGGCACAGATGAAGGTAGGGAACAAACTAACCTGTTCAAGGCACAGATGAAGGTAGGGAACAAACCAACCTGTTCAAGGCACAGATGAAGGTAGGGAACAAACTAACCTGTTCAAGGTACAGATGAAGGTAGGGAACAAACTAACCTGTTCAAGGCTCAGATGAAGGTAGGGAACAAACTAACCTGTTCAAGGCACAGATGAAGGTAGGGAACAAACTAACCTGTTCAAGGCTCAGATGAAGGTAGGGAACAAACTCACCTGTTCAAGGCACAGATGAAGGTAGGGAGCAAACTAACCTGTTCAAGGTACAGATGAAGGTAGGGAGCAAACTAACCTGTTCAAGGTACAGATGAAGGTAGGGAACAAACTAACCTGTTCAAGGCTCAGATGAAGGTAGGGAGCAAACTCACCTGTTCAAGGCACAGATGAAGGTAGGGAGCAAACTAACCTGTTCAAGGCACAGATGAAGGCGAGGGAACAAACTCACCTGTTCAAGGCACAGATGAAGGTAGGGAACAAACTAACCTGTTCAAGGCTCAGATGAAGGTAGGGAACAAACTCACCTGTTCAAGGCACAGATGAAGGTAGGGAGCAAACTAACCTGTTCAAGGTACAGATGAAGGTAGGGAGCAAACTAACCTGTTCAAGGTACAGATGAAGGTAGGGAACAAACTAACCTGTTCAAGGCTCAGATGAAGGTAGGGAGCAAACTCACCTGTTCAAGGCACAGATGAAGGTAGGGAGCAAACTAACCTGTTCAAGGCACAGATGAAGGCGAGGGAACAAACTCACCTGTTCAAGGCACAGATGAAGGTAGGGAGCAAACTAACCTGTTCAAGGCACAGATGAAGGTTGGAAACAAACTAACCTGTTCAAGGTACAGATGAAGGTAGGGAACAAACCAACCTGTTCAAGGCACAGATGAAGGTAGGGAACAAACCAACCTGTTCAAGGCACAGATGAAGGTAGGGAACAAACTAACCTGTTCAAGGCACAGATGGAGGTAGGGAGCAAACTAACCTGTTCAAGGTACAGATGAAGGTAGGGAACAATCTAACCTGTTCAAGGCTCAGATGAAGGTTGGAAACAAACTCACCTGTTCAAGGCTCAGATGAAGGTAGGGAACAAACTCACCTGTTCAAGGCACAGATGAAGGTAGGGAACAAACCAACCTGTTCAAGGCACAGATGAAGGTAGGGAACAAACTAACCTGTTCAAGGCACAGATGAAGGCGAGGGAACAAACTCACCTGTTCAAGGCACAGATGAAGGTAGGGAACAAACTCACCTGTTCAAGGCACAGATGAAGGTAGGGAACAAACCAACCTGTTCAAGGCACAGATGAAGGTAGGGAACAAACTAACCTGTTCAAGGTACAGATGAAGGTAGGGAACAATCTAACCTGTTCAAGGCTCAGATGAAGGTTGGAAACAAACTCACCTGTTCAAGGCTCAGATGAAGGTAGGGAACAATCTAACCTGTTCAAGGCACAGATGAAGGTAGGGAACAAACTAACCTGTTCAAGGCACAGATGAAGGTAGGGAACAAACTAACCTGTTCAAGGCTCAGATGAAGGTAGGGAACAAACTCACCTGTTCAAGGCACAGATGAAGGTAGGGAGCAAACTAAACTGTTCAAGGTACAGATGAAGGTAGGGAACAAACTAACCTGTTCAAGGCACAGATGAAGGTAGGGAACAAACTAACCTGTTCAAGGCACAGATGAAGGTAGGGAACAAACTAACCTGTTCAAGGCACAGATGAAGGTAGGGAACAAACTAACCTGTTCAAGGTACAGATGAAGGTAGGGAACAAACTAACCTGTTCAAGGCACAGATGAAGGTAGGGAACAAACTAACCTGTTCAAGGTACAGATGAAGGTAGGGAACAAACTAACCTGTTCAAGGCTCAGATGAAGGTAGGGAACAAACTAACCTGTTCAAGGTACAGATGAAGGTAGGGAACAAACTAACCTGTTCAAGGCTCAGATGAAGGTAGGGAACAAACTCACCTGTTCAAGGCACAGATGAAGGTAGGGAACAAACTAACCTGTTCAAGGTACAGATGAAGGTAGGGAACAAACTAACCTGTTCAAGGCTCAGATGAAGGTAGGGAACAAACTCACCTGTTCAAGGCTCAGATGAAGGTAGGGAACAAACTAACCTGTTCAAGGTACAGATGAAGGTAGGGAACAAACTAACCTGTTCAAGGCTCAGATGAAGGTAGGGAACAAACTCACCTGTTCAAGGCACAGATGAAGGTAGGGAGCAAACTAACCTGTTCAAGGCACAGATGAAGGTAGGGAACAAACTAACCTGTTCAAGGCACAGATGAAGGCGAGGGAACAAACTCACCTGTTCAAGGCACAGATGAAGGTAGGGAACAAACCAACCTGTTCAAGGCACAGATGAAGGTAGGGAACAAACTAACCTGTTCAAGGCACAGATGAAGGTAGGGAGCAAACTAACCTGTTCAAGGCACAGATGAAGGCGAGGGAGCATACTAACCTGTTCAAGGCACAGATGAAGGTAGGGAACAAACTAACCTGTTCAAGGCTCAGATGAAGGTAGGGAACAAACTAACCTGTTCAAGGCACAGATGAAGGTAGGGAACAAACTAACCTGTTCAAGGCACAGATGAAGGTAGGGAACAAACTAACCTGTTCAAGGCACAGATGAAGGTAGGGAGCAAACTAACCTGTTCAAGGCACAGATGAAGGCGAGGGAGCATACTAACCTGTTCAAGGCACAGATGAAGGTAGGGAACAAACTAACCTGTTCAAGGCACAGATGAAGGTAGGGAGCAAACTCACCTGATCAAGGCACAGATGAAGGTAGGGAACAAACTAACCTGTTCAAGGTACAGATGAAGGTAGGGAACAAACTAACCTGTTCAAGGCTCAGATGAAGGTAGGGAACAAACTCACCTGTTCAAGGCACAGATGAAGGTAGGGAGCAAACTAACCTGTTCAAGGCACAGATGAAGGTAGGGAACAAACTAACCTGTTCAAGGCTCAGATGAAGGTAGGGAACAAACTCACCTGTTCAAGGCACAGATGAAGGTAGGGAGCAAACTAACCTGTTCAAGGCACAGATGAAGGTAGGGAACAAACTAACCTGTTCAAGGCACAGATGAAGGCGAGGGAACAAACTCACCTGTTCAAGGCACAGATGAAGGTAGGGAACAAACCAACCTGTTCAAGGCACAGATGAAGGTAGGGAACAAACTAACCTGTTCAAGGCACAGATGAAGGTAGGGAGCAAACTAACCTGTTCAAGGCACAGATGAAGGCGAGGGAGCATACTAACCTGTTCAAGGCACAGATGAAGGTAGGGAACAAACTAACCTGTTCAAGGCACAGATGAAGGTAGGGAACAAACTAACCTGTTCAAGGCACAGATGAAGGTAGGGAACAAACTAACCTGTTCAAGGCACAGATGAAGGTAGGGAACAAACTAACCTGTTCAAGGCACAGATGAAGGTAGGGAGCAAACTAACCTGTTCAAGGCACAGATGAAGGCGAGGGAGCATACTAACCTGTTCAAGGCACA
This sequence comes from Branchiostoma lanceolatum, assembly GCF_035083965.1. Lineage (NCBI taxonomy): Eukaryota > Metazoa > Chordata > Leptocardii > Amphioxiformes > Branchiostomatidae > Branchiostoma > Branchiostoma lanceolatum. Next base: position 40,344,512 of record NC_089723.1, on the reverse strand, counting down.
GATGAAGGTAGGGAACAAACTAACCTGTTCAAGGCACAGATGAAGGTAGGGAGCAAACTCACCTGATCAAGGCACAGATGAAGGTAGGGAACAAACTAACCTGTTCAAGGTACAGATGAAGGTAGGGAACAAACTAACCTGTTCAAGGCTCAGATGAAGGTAGGGAACAAACTCACCTGTTCAAGGCACAGATGAAGGTAGGGAGCAAACTAACCTGTTCAAGGCACAGATGAAGGTAGGGAACAAACTAACCTGTTCAAGGCCCAGATGAAGGTAGGGAACAAACTCACCTGTTCAAGGCACAGATGAAGGCGAGGGAGCATACTAACCTGTTCAAGGCACAGATGAAGGTAGGGAACAAACTAACCTGTTCAAGGCACAGATGAAGGCGAGGGAGCATACTAACCTGTTCAAGGCACAGATGAAGGTAGGGAGCAAACTAACCTGTTCAAGGCACAGATGAAGGCGAGGGAGCATACTAACCTGTTCAAGGCACAGATGAAGGTAGGGAACAAACTAACCTGTTCAAGGCACAGATGAAGGTAGGGAGCAAACTCACCTGATCAAGGCACAGATGAAGGTAGGGAGCAAACTCACCTGATCAAGGCACAGATGAAGGTAGGGAGCGAACTAACCTGTTCAAGGCACAGATGAAGGTAGGGAACAAACCAACCTGTTCAAGGCACAGATGAAGGTAGGGAACAAACTAACCTGTTCAAGGCACAGATGAAGGTAGGGAGCAAACTCACCTGTTCAAGGCACAGATGAAGGTAGGGAACAAACTAACCTGTTCAAGGCACAGATGAAGGAACAAACTAACCTGTTCAAGGCTCAGATGAAGGTAGGGAGCAAACTAACCTGTTCAAGGCACAGATGAAGGAACAAACTAACCTGTTCAAGGCACAGATGAAGGTAGGGAGCAAACTAACAGATGAAGGTAGGGAGCAAACCAACCTGTTCAAGGCACAGATGAAGGTAGGGAACAAACTCACCTGTTCAAGGCACAGATAAAGGTAGAGAGCAAACTAACCTGTTCAAGGCACAGATGAAGGTAGGGAACAAACTCACCTGTTCAAGGCACAGATGAAGGTAGGGAACAAACTAACCTGTTCAAGGCACAGATGAAGGTAGGGAACAAACTAACCTGTTCAAGGCACAGATGAAGGTAAGGAACAAACTCACCTGTTCAAGGCACAGATAAAGGTAGGGAACAAACTCACCTGTTCAAGAACAGATGAAGGTAGGGCGCAAACTCACCTGTTCAAGGCACAGATGAAGGCGAGGGAACAAACTCACCTGTTCAAGGCACAGATGAAGGTAGGGAACAAACTAACCTGTTCAAGGCACAGATGAAGGTATGGAACAAACTCACCTGTTCAAGGCACAGATGATGATATTCAGTTCAATTCGTCTGTACGGCTGAACTTGCTGTATAGAATGCTTCTGAATATATACAGAACGGTATCTCAATATCAAAGTGGGGCAGAAAAGGACGGTTCCCAAATACCAGATCCTGCATTTTTCTGAACATCTCATTTTTCACCCTAACACTAACACTAACACTACGCTCCCCCTTACAGACAGCCTACCTTACCTTACCTTACCTATAGTCCCATCCTCATGCCTGAGGGTCGGGGACTATGGTAGCGGCCAGTAGCAGCTTCCTCCACTTCCTCCAGTCTCGGGCTCTGTGAGTGCAGTCACGGATGTCGTCCCCCCACCTCCGTCTTGGCCTCCCATGGCTCCTCCTACCATCGATCGTTCCTTGAAGTATGTGTGTGGTGATGTTGCCTGCTCTTGTGACATGCCCAAAGTATAGGAGTTTCCGCCTTTTTATGATGTTAATCAGTGCTTTATCCACTCCCAGGTCTTCTAACAAAGAGTCGTTTGTGCGGTGTTCAGTCCAGCTGATACGCAGAATCTTCCTGTAGCATTTCATCTCCAGGGCTTGAATCCTGCGGATGTCACTGGCGTGTAAGGTCCGTGCCTCACAGCCGTAGGTTACCACAGGCCAGACAAGAGTCCTCTGCACTTTCAGTTTAGTGGCTATCCTTGAGGGCCCTGTCTTTCCAGATAACATCCAGGCTTCGGAGGACAACACGAGCTGTTCCTAGGCGTATGCTGATCTCGTGGCTACAGCCGGCTGTTTGTTCCAATGTGGAACCCAGGAACTTAAATCTTGGGACCTGTTGTAGGTTTTCTCCTCGTAGTGGCTGTGACTCGGGTAGGTTACTTGGTTACGGCCATCACTTTGGTCATTTGGTGCTAATTTCTAGTTGGTACTCACTGGAGGTGTTGTCTGTGGAATCCAGCAGTTCCTGGAGTCCTTCCGGTGAGGTAGCTATCAACGCTATGTCATCGGCGAAGCGGAGGTTGTTGATGGTCCTGCCACCAATGTTAACACCAATCGTGGGCTGTCCCTCCACAGATTCACTCATTACAGCCTCTGGGTAGAAGTTGAAACACATCGGCGGCAGCAAGCAGCCTTGCCTCACACCCTTTCTGACCTTGAACCACTCTGTAAGGTCCTCTTCTACTCTCACTGCTGCTTGCTGATCCCTGTACAAGTTGCGTAACAACTGAACCAAGTGCCTTGAGACTCCCATAGTTTCCATCACCTTCCATAGTGTTTAACGTCCAACTGAGTCGAAGGCTTTCTTGTAGTCGATAAAGGCCATAAAGAGCTGCACATTACTTTCCCTTACCTTTTCCATCAGTCCCCTTATGTTGAAGATCTGGTCCCTTGTGCCCACTCTTTTCCTAAAACCCATCTGCTCCTAGGCCTCTGCAAACTCCTGCTCTGCCACTCGCTCCATACGCCGTAGGAGGATTCGGAGAATGACCTTGCTGACATGGGATATTAGGGCTATAGTGCGGTGCTCCGAGCAGTCAATGATACCGGGTACCTTGGGGATGATGATGAAGATAGACTTCACCCAGCCAGATGACCATTGCCCAGTGCTGACGATCTTGTTGCAGAGTTTACACAGTAGCTTTGATGTTGTTGGGTTACCAGTCTTCAGTAGCTCTGCGGGGATGTTATCTGCACCTGCTGCCTTGTTCTTTGGTAGTCGTTGGATCGCTTCATCAACCTCTGACTCCAGTATTTCCGGGAAGGTGTCACTAGCGGGCAAGCTCCCTTCTTCCCCTGACGTGTTGTTCATCTGGTTGTCTCCAACATCTAAATTGTCACTGTACAACTTCTCGCAGTGCTCCTTCCATCTTCCATCCATCTCTGTAGGTTGGTCAGCATGCGGTTGTCTTCTGCTTTAATTTTCCTTTGTCTGGGTTGAAAACCTCGCCGCAGTTTCTTGATTGTGGAGTAAGACTTCCCTAAGGTGTTGTTGCCTTGTAGGCCCTGTTCTAAATTGGCACTTTGCCTTGTCGTTCCTTGCTTCCCTCTGGATTTGTCTATCCAGCTCCCTGTAGTGAAGGTCACCTTTATCTGTGGTGTTGCGCTGTGTTTTCAGGTCCCGCCTTCTATCCATAAGGTCCAGTTTACTTTGTCTTATCCAAGGGTGATTAGCTCTTCTGGGTGCTTTAACGAGGGCCGGTCTTTGCTGCTGTGGATTTTATTACTTCGTTGAATGCTGTACAGAACTTGTCCGGTGTGCTTTCTTCTTCCAGCGGGTTCAGTGCTTCAAACCTGTTGTTGGCTTCAATCTTGTACTTTTCCCGCACTGCAGGTATCTCTAGGGCGGCAAGATTCAGTTGGTTCCTCCTGTTCCTCTGGGCATTCCGCTTGATCCGGAGCCTCAGGGTTGCAATTACAGCATTGTGGTCAGATCCGCAGTCCAGTCCAGGGTAGGATCGACTGTTTATGACACACTTTCTCCATCTACTATTGATAAGGATGTAGTCCATTTGATTCCTGTACCTTCCCCCAGGTGCCTGCCAGGTGTAGCGCCTTCTTGCGTGGTGCTTGAAACCAGTGTTTGTGATGTACATACCGTTGTCCTGACAGAATTCCACTAGACGCTCTCCACGTTCATTAGCTGTTTCTAGGCCAAAAGGACCACACACCTCTCTCTCGTCTCTGCCAGCTCCTACTTTGGCGTTGAAGTCCCCTGCTGCCATCACCATGTCCTGGCTTGGACATTCTAGCAATATCTGTTGTAACTGGTCATAGAATGCTTCTATTTCTTCGTCCGGGGCGTCTGCAGTGGGAGCATACACTTGTACAGTGTTGAAGGGAGAGGCCATGATAAGTTGAAGGGAGAGACCATGATGCGCACGTAGAGGAGTCTGTCGCTTACTGCTTTGTAGGCCAACATGCTCCTGGCAGCAGCTTTAGACAGCAAAACCGCCTATCCTATGGATGTCCCCTCCTGAGTAGACAACAAGTCCCCCTCCTGTTGTGGTGAAGTATCCTGTACCAGTCCAATGGGTTTCAGCAACACCTAGGACACTGATGTTGCACCTTACCATTTCCCTGGTGACGTTGTCCAGCATCCCTGCTTTGTACAGTGTGCGCATATTCCATGTTGCAGCTCTTATGTTTGAACGTAGGTTGATTCTGTCGGGCTTCTCCCTTTGGTCCACCACATCATCCCCTGTCCTTGGGTGGATACCACAGCATCCCCCTCTTCTCCAGGAGCCATTCGGGCAGGATTCAATCTCCTGGAGGGACCAAGACTCCCGCCCATCACTCTTTGCTGATACTGTTGTGCTTCCATAGTACTCATGGGAGTTTTACGCCAGTGGACTCCCAATCCTCTTCTGGCAGTGAGAGGTGTCACTGCCAGCTACAGACATCCTAATCTAATACAAATTTGACTTGTCCCTAGCCTCTGCAATTCCGAGTTTAAAGTCTTAGGTCTATCTTTATGTTATATTGATTTTATGTAATTTGTTATTTATATCATCTGGCCTCAAACCAGTGGAATCTTACGGGTTTGCGTAAAAATTAAGATCTATCCTTAAATGAAAAAAAAGTTGGTTATATTAACTCATATGTTTTTATTAATGCTTTTTATAGAATTCTGTATATACAAGTGTGATTCTCTATAACAATGTGTGTCGATGTGACGTGATGACAAAGCTGTGCAATTTAGCCCTTCGGGCTACCAACAGCTTTTACCCGCCTTGTGTGTGTGGAAAGAAACCAGTCTACTAATAACACTAACACATAATGACGACCGACTCAAGCCCGGGCCTTATCTTATGTCGCCACCAAAACATTAAACACAAACTGCAGAGCAAAAACAAGTAGTACAAGTATGAGAAAACCATTAAGCAAACTTTAAGGCAATACAAAACTACGTTTTTTACCACGCGTTGCAGATTCCAGTAGCTATAAGTTACGATCTTCCTAGTCCTTCACTATCCATTTTGCTGTTTGTTTGTTTCTTGTTTGGTTAGTTTGTTAGATTGTTATCTCGTCTGTTGACATCTATATAACGTTACCTGACAGGTGAACCAGCTGCAGACGGAACTGTCCATTCGTTTGTTTGTTTGTTTGTTTGTTGATTGGTAAGTTTGTTAGTTTGTTAACTTACACGTATATAACGTTACCTGACAGGTGAACCAGCTGCAGACGGAACTGTCGCGGAAGGTGAAGGAGTTGCAGGAGGTGCAGAAAAGAAACGCGGATCTTTCTCAACTTCTGGAGGACGAGAAGCCGAACATCAAACTGACTTATTATCAGGTAAGGCCGAGAAGCCGAACATCAAACTCAATTATTATCAGGTAAGGCCGAGAAGCCAAACATCAAACTCACTTATTATCAGGTAAGGCCGAGAAGCCGAACATCAAACTCACTTATTATCAGGTAAGGCCGAGAAGCCGAACATCAAACTCACTTATTATCAGGTAAGGGGCCAAAAACGCGATCTGGAACGTAACCGATCACACAAAGCGGGAAGGACATATTAATTTCCGACTACTTTCCGAGAATCCCAATTTTATTCTTGTTAGCTTATCATAATTTCCGTCGCGTATAAGTTAAGGAATTGAGTGTTGTGACTTTGTCGGTATACGGCTACTTTTTTGCCATTTCAGGCGGAATCACAGTGCGAAAAACATAGTCGGTGTCCCCCTAGCTAGACTTCAGAGCCCGGCCAGGGCCCAGATCGGCTACATAACCTACGGGCGGTCTAACAAGAGTGCCCACAGCATAGCATGGGTTCATAAACTATCATCATCGGATTCGTTTTCTTTCGAGAACTAATAGTAGAGTACAGCAGGGCCAGCAGCATCTTCACTGGTTAGATTAGATAACGGGGTTATATGCGCAAAGGTTGGGAGTGACCGATAACGGGGGTTATATGCGCAAAGGTTGGGGGTGACCGATAACGGGGGTTATATGCGCAAAGGTTGGGGGTGACCGATAACGGGGGTTATATGCGCAAAGGTTAGGGGTGACCGATAACGGGGGTTATATGCGCAAAGGTTGGGGGTGACCGATAACGGGGGTTATATGCGCAAAGGTTGGGGGTGACCGATAACGGGGGTTATATGCGCAAAGGTTGGGAGTGACCGATAACGGGGGTTATATGCGCAAAGGTTGGGAGTGACCGATAACGGGGGTTATATGCGCAAAGGTTGGGAGTGACCGATAACGGGGTTATATGCGCAAAGGTTGGGAGTGACCGATAACGGGGGTTACATGCGCAAAGGTTAGGAGTGACCGACCGACCGTTCAAGTCATTGATATAAGCTGGAGGGTTGCGTGAAAGGACGGTTAACCCGCAAAAATGGACAGTTTAACCACCAGTAAGGACAGTTTAACCACCAGTAAGGACAGTTTAACCACCAGTAAGGACAGTTTAACCACCAGTAAGGACAGTTTAACCACCAGTAAGGACAGTTTAACCACCAGTAAGGACACTTTAACCGCCAGTAAGGACAGTTTAACCACCAGTAAGAACAGTTTAACCACCAGTAAGGACAGTTTAACCGCCAGTAAGGACAGTTTAACCACCAGTAAGGACAGTTTAACCACCAGTAAGGACACTTTAACCGCCAGTAAGGACAGTTTAACCACCAGTAAGGACAGTTTAACCACCAGTAAGGACAGTTTAACCACCAGTAAGGACAGTTTAACCACCAGTAAGGACAGTTTAACCGCCAGTAAGGACAGTTTAACCACCAGTAAGAACAGTTTAACCACCAGTAAGGACAGTTTAACCGCCAGTAAGGACAGTTTAACCACCAGTAAGGACAGTTTAACCACCAGTAAGGACACTTTAACCGCCAGTAAGGACAGTTTAACCACCAGTAAGGACAGTTTAACCACCAGTAAGGACAGTTTAACCACCAGTAAGGACAGTTTAACCACCAGTAAGGACACTTTAACCACCAGTAAGGACAGTTTAACCACCAGTAAGGACACTTTAACCGCCAGTAAGGACAGTTTAACCACCAGTAAGAACAGTTTAACCACCAGTAAGGACAGTTTAACCACCAGTAAGGACAGTTTAACCACCAGTAAGGACAGTTTAACCACCAGTAAGGACACTTTAACCGCCAGTAAGGACAGATTAACCGCCAGTAAGAACAGTTTAACCACCAGTAAGGACAGTTTAACCGCCAGTAAGGACAGATTAACCGCCAGTAAGAACAGTTTAACCATGGCTTGTTCCTGCTGCAGACGCTGAAAGAGCTGCGCGTCCAGGTGAAAACCCTTCAGACGGAGACGGAGCAGGCCCAGTGGCGGGCGGACGAGCTGTCCCGGCGGGCGGAGGCGGCGGAGTGGACCGCGCAGACAGCCGCCAAGCTGCGGGAGGAGGCGGAGAAGGAGCGCGAGCAGGCCGTGCAGGAGAGGGACACGCTGTTCAAGGTGGGTACAAGCGTTGTTGTAAACCTATCTTATCTACCCTACCTGACTAAGGCACGCTGTTAAGGTTGGTGCACATATTGTAAACCTCCCTTACTTAGGCACGCTGTTCAAGGTGGGTACAAGCGTTGTTGTATAAAACATACCTTACATAGGCACGCTGTTTAAGGTGGGTACAAGCGTTGTTGTAAACATACCTTACTTAGGCACGCTGTTTAAGGTGGGTAAAAGCGTTGTTGTATAAAACATACCTTACTTAGGCACGCTGTTTAAGGTGGGTACAAGCGTTGTTGTATAAAACATACCTTACTTAGGCACGCTGTTTAAGGTGGGTACAGGCGTTGTTGTAAACATACCTTACTTAGACACGCTGTTTAAGGTGGTTACACATGTTGTTGTAAACCTCCCTACGGTGGGGGACAGGCATGCCGCAACTCTTCTGGGGTGTCTTGAAAATACTTCTTAGTGTTATGTATGGCTCTTCAATTTTTTTTCTCCAAGTACTTTTTGTGCCAGACGATAATTCATGCAACATTTTATGACGTCATGATGACGTCATCAAGAATTACAAAAGTGGTTCCTCCTCGCTAACGATTCAATGTACAAAGCTAATATTTTAGTGGCAGATGCATAATAGTGTTCTTGTTCAATACACAGGTTCCTTTTTTGATATCTTTTAAAATCACTTTTTGATTAATCTTTTTCAATACTTTAATGAGAACCCTCCCACATTTTTAAAGCATCAGAATCCTAATGAATCCCGTGAGAGGCAAGTTCAGGTGGTAAACCTCAGAACAGCATTCCTTTTTCTGCCCTATCATAAACACTTTTGTCAAACTTTTGCCTTTGAAATCATGCAATGAAGGTAATATTCATGAAATTGGCATTTACTGCCCGTAAAATGTCCCAAAATCGCCATTATTTGCCTTTTATTCCAATCACCCGAGCATTTACAGTGACGACATACGGGTTAATGACCTCTGGAAACACGCTATCTGACACGCTGAGCAGTGTTCACAGCCAGGCCAGAGCAGCCAGCTTTCCAGAGAGAGGGAGGGAATAGCCAAAATGGGGGCCCTTGATTGGCCAGGCTGTTCTAAAAGGTATCTGCACCCAGTCAGGACGTTGGAAACTGCAACTTTGCCCATGAAGTTTGCGGTAAAGTAAAACTGATGTAGGAAAATGATGCCAGAAAACAAAAATAGACCCATATATCTAGCAAATCAGATTTTTTTTTTCTAAATTTTGTTGTTGAAATATTGCTCCGGCTTAAGTTGGTTTCACATGTTGTAAATCTCCCTTACTTAGACACGCTGTTTGAGGTTGGTGCACATATTGTAAACCTCCCTTAATTACTTAGACGAACTGTTTGAGGTTGGTGCAGGCGTTGTTGAAAACCTGCCTTACTAAGGCACGCTGTTTAAGGTGGGTACAAGCGTTGTTGTAAACCTCCCTTACTTAGGCACGCTGTTTAGGGTGGGTACAAGCGTTGTTGTAAACCTCCCTTACTTGGACACGCTGTTTAAGGTGGGTACAGGCGTTGTTGTAAACCTCCCTTACTTAGACACGCTGTTTGAGGTAGGTGCACATGTTGTAAACCTGCCTTTCTTAGACACGCTGTTTAAGGCCTAGGTGGGTACAGACGTTGTTGTAAACCTCCCTTACTTAGACACGCTGTTTGAGGTAGGTGCACATGTTGTAAACCTGCCTTTCTTAGACACGCTGTTTAAGGCCTAGGTGGGTACAGGCGTTGTTGTAAACCTCCCTTACTTAGACCCGATTATCTATGGCAGCCGGAGGATTAGTGCTGTTTTATGAGACTGTCAGAAGGAATTGTTTACCTCCGCGGACCTTTTGTGAGTTTAGGACGGTCTTATCAATTTGCACACAGGACGTAAACGCAAACCAGGCCAGGTGGGTGAAATAACCCCATCCATTATCCATATACTAGCATGCACGAGCCAAACAAAGCGAATACGCATTGGCGTCGATAGAAGAAACTGCCCGGATACTTTTTGTTTCCTCAGAGACTGTTATTGACAAAACAGTGATATTGTCGTCCGTCATCAGTATTGAAAAAAAAACGCAAAGATATCATACATTGGAATTGTAACCCTACACACAGATTGTTTCGAAATGTCCATTTTTTCCGGCAGTAGATTAAAGTAGCTCAGAGATGTTCAATAAGTGTCCCTGTCGGGTGAAAAGGGTCACGGAACCGTTTCACAGCCGGATTTCGGACTGTCCGACTTTGTCTCGTTTGTTTTTCCACCGGCTTTTAGGCTTCATGGTATGTCGTCACACGGTATGGGACATTCCATTAAGACTCCCGGAGGGGTGACATGGAACTTTCCATCAAACCTCCCGGAGGGGTGATATGGGACATTCCATCAAACCTCCCGGAGGGGTGACTTTAAGTGAAAGGTGATGGGTCAGCTGACTCTGAGACTTCTGAAAAATGGAAGATAAAGATTCTCCATGCTATCGCAGGTGAAAAACGTGTATGAATGAAAATAAAGGTGTTGCCTGACTTACTAGTAACTAACAAAAGTCCTCTGAATGAACAAGGCTAGCTCCTATATGTCTTTGCAAGGAACAAGGAGGCTATGGTGATATAACCTCCCTGCAAGGTACAAAATTCCTCTAGAATTAGGAATAGCTTCAAAGTACAGAGATAAAAAGGGCTATCTAAAATACAATACCCGAAAATCGTCTACGGTATGGATGTCATCTTGATCCCCCCCCCCCCCCCCCCATCCATGTCTCCAGTGGACCAGTCCTAATGACTTCCCAGTTTCACGGTTGGCTGCAGTTCTGGGCGTCGCCGCCTGGTGTTGTTGATTCAGTTGTCGCCTCCTTTGTAGCGTCTTTGTTCCAACATTGTTCTACACGGTCATACCTCAGCAAGCGTAAACTTTGGGCCAGGAACCTCCGTGCTGTGTATGCCGCGCAAAATAGCCGGATATCGCTTAGCTATTGGTGACATGGAAATCTTGCATTAAGTATTCTTCTCAGAGTCTTTCTTTAAGTCATAACGTCCTTGGTACGACCAAGTACATTATAATGTCCTTGGTACGACCGTGTTTAAACGTGTTCTGGTTGAAAATCATACAGAAAGGCAAAGGCGGACGCGAAACAGATAATGATTTTGTTCGCCTTGGACATGCTTGTAGTGCTTGTGTATGCCTGTAGTGCTTGTGTAGTCCTTGCATCAACATTAGCTACCTGACAACAGATTTCTTTACTAGTGTGTATGCTACTGTGTCCCGCTATCTCAACTATGTTAGTATGTACGTCAGGTTTTCTGTGCTGGTGCCCACAAACAATTCACCTGTACACCTGCTGTTTTACTGGATTCTACAAAACTACCGCGGCCAGAACTGACCGGTGCATTTGTCGTGTTTCCCAGATTCTACAGAACTACCGAGGCCAGAACTGACCGGTGCATTTGTCGTGTTTCCCAGATTATACAGAACTACCGCGGCCAGAACTGACCGGTGCATTTGTCGTGTTTCCCAGATTCTGCAGAACTACCGCGGCCAGAACTGACCGGTGCATTTGTCGTGTTTCCCAGATTCTGCAGAACTACCGCGGCCAGAACTGACCAGTGCATTTGTCGTGTTTCCCAGATTATACAGAACTACCGCGGCCAGAACTGACCGGTGCATTTGTCGTGTTTCCCAGATTCTACAGAACTACCGCGGCCATAACTGACCAGTGCATTTGTCGTGTTTCCCAGATTCTGCAGAACTACCGCGGCCAGAACTGACCGGTGCATTTGTCGTGTTTCCCAGATTCTACAGAACTACCGCGGCCAGAACGGCGTGATCGACCTGAAGATCCGGCGGATGGCGGAGCGGACGTGCGACCGGACCGTGCAGACCTACGTGCGGTCCTGCATGAGCTGCGTGCGGGAGGGCAGCGTGGCCGCCGTGCTGCAGGGAACAGAGCGGTGTCCGCACTCCGGGTACGTGCACATGGGAGTGTGTGTGTGTGTGTTAGTTTGTTAGTGTGTGTGTGTGCGTGCGTGTGTGTGTGTGTGTGTGTGTGTGTTAGTGTGTGTGTGCGTTAGTGTGTGTGTGTGTATTTGTGTGGGTGTGTGTGTGTGTGTTAGTTTGTTAGTGTGTGTGTGTGTGTGCATGCGTGCGTGTGTTAGTGTGTGTGTGTGTTAGTGTGTGTGTGTGTTAGTGTGTGTGTGTGTGTGTGTGTGTGTGTGTGTGTGTGTGTTTGTGTATGTTTGTGTGTTTATAATAATGGTTTATTTGTAAGAAATTGCCTGTGCAGTGGCATCCAGTGCTGAATTACTGCAGGGTTTACAATCACATGATACACAACAGATACATATTTGCTCCACCCTTGCACTTTATGGAACTGTCGCAAGGGTCTGAGCGGCTGCCATTTGGCGCCAGCAGGTGACCTCTATACGACCTTCCCCAACCACAAGTCAGGTACCCATTCACACTTGGGTGGAGTGAAGAAAGTCGTATTAAGTGCCTTTCCCAAGGGCACAACATCGGGGCATAGCAGTGGTTTCGAACCCGGGACCTCTCGGTTCTGGACGAAACCCTAACCCTACCGATTGCGCCAGACGATGCCACAATTGTACGTGTGTGTGTGTGTGTGTGCGCGCGCGTGCATGTTTGTGTGTTTTACTCTTCTCTGTACATGTGTCTATAACAGTTTAACGGGTTACAGAAAGGATTTGATAAGAATTTATTCCGACAGAAACATCGGGGTGTCTCAGGCCAACCTGGTCGGCGGGAACACGGTCCTGCAGCCGTCCCGCCAGCCGTCCTGGACCCGCTCGGCGCAGGGGAGCAGTCGGCCCGCCGGTACCGGCTCGGGGCAGGGGACCCGCTCGGCGCAGGGGACCAGTCGGCCCGACGGTACCGGCTCGGGGCAGGGGACCAGCTCGGCGCAGGGGAGCAGTCGGCCCGACGGTACCGGCTCGGGGCAGGGGACCCGCTCGGCGCAGGGGACCAGTCGGCCCGCCGGGACCCCGTACAGCTCCCCCGGGACGAACACGCGCAGCACGGGTACGGTATTCCCTCTTTTATCGCATTTCCTTAGTTACGACGGTGGTTCAAGAAGAAACGCCTTTTATCATAGAAGTTTCATTTTTGTATGAAATGAGTTTAAACTTGGCACAAATGTAAATCTAACGTGTCTCGATGCATTTTTACCAGCGACTGCATTGACTCGGTCCCGTATAAGTCCCATACGTGTCCAGCACAACACTAACAAACTCCATTTCCCCCTAGACCCGGTCCCGTACGAGTCCCGGGCGGCGGCTCCGGCGGTCCCGTACGAGTCCCGGGCGGCGGCTCCGGCGGTCCCGTACGAGTCCCGGGCGGCGGCTCCGGTCCCGTACGAGTCCCGGGCGGCGGCTCCGGCGGTCCCATACGAGTCCCGGGCGGCGGCTCCGGCGGTCCCGTACGAGTCCCGGACGGCGGCTCCGGTCCCGTACGAGTCCCGGGCGGCGGCTCCGGCGGTCCCGTACGAGTCCCGGGCGGCGGCGCAGGCGGTCCCGTACGAGTCCCGGGCGGCGGCGCAGGCGGTCCCGTACGAGTCCCGGGCGGCGGCTCCGGTCCCGTACGAGTCCCGGGCGGCGGTACAGGCGCGCACGGCGGAGAGGCTGAGCTGGGGGCAGGACTGGGCGCGCGTGGACCGGCCTATGCCGCAAACAGGCAACATGGCGGACAACCGCAGCCACAGGGTAATCTTCAGGAGACCGCCGTCGGGGACGTCCTCGTACACAGGCACACCGGCACGGCATGACCGGCTATAGACACGGCCACTCCGGCACGGCAGGACCGGCACTCCGGCACGGCAGGACCGGCACTCCGGCACGGCAGGACCGGCACTCCAGCACGACATGACCGGCACTCCAGCACGACATGACCGGCTATAGACACGGGCACTCCAGCACGGCAGGACCGGCACTCCAGCACGACATGACCGACTTTAATTAGACACGGACACGCCTACACGGCAGGACCGACTTTAGCTACAGGCACTCATACTCACACCCACACTCACACCCGCACTCACACTCGCACCCATACCCATACTCGTACATACTTCCTGAAGTTTCTTAAATGCTGCTACACTTATATGATTAAGGTCGTGGTTATGAATATACTGTAAGACGTTCAAGTTTTGTTGTCTGTATCATGTAGTTGTCAATAGCCCAAGTCAAGTTCTATAACAAAGACTATTCGTAATCTATTGCGTTTATTGTTATTATGTCAGTAGGTCTAGTTTAGTTATTGTGGGTGATGAAAAGGATGAATAAATTGTGGCGACCTGCGTTCTGTGGCTTGATTTGCTCTTGCTCGAAGTCACAAATCATCTGCGAAGTATTTCATTACTTCCCGCGAAGGCCAAAATCCTGCTGATGACATCCCCCGTCGGCTCGGGGTGGCGGCAGTGTGTGGTACTGATGACATCCACCGTCAGCTCGGGGGGCGGCAGTGTGTGGTACTGATGACATCCACCGTCAGCTCGGGGGGCGGCAGTGTGTGGTACTGATGACATCCCCCGTCGGCTCGGGGTGGCGGCAGTGTGTGGTACTGATGACATCCACCGTCAGCTCGGGGGGCGGCAGTGTGTGGTACTGATGACATCCACCGTCAGCTCGGGGTGGCGGCAGTGTGTGGTACTGATGACATCCACCGTCAGCTCGGGGGGCGGCAGTGTGTGGTACTGATGACATCCACCGTCAGCTCGGGGTGGCGGCAGTGTGGTACTGATGACATCCACCGTCAGCTCGGGGTGGCGGCAGTGTGTGGTACTGATGACATCCACCGTCAGCTCGGGGGGCGGCAGTGTGTGGTACTGATGACATCCACCGTCAGCTCGGGGGGCGGCAGTGTGTGGTACTGATGACATCCACCGTCAGCTCGGGGTGGCGGCAGTGTGGTACTGATGACATCCACCGTCAGCTCGGGGTGGCGGCAGTGTGTGGTACTGATGACATCCACCGTCAGCTCGGGGGGCGGCAGTGTGTGGTACTGATGACATCCACCGTCAGCTCGGGGTGGCGGCAGTGTGTGGTACTGATGACATCCACCGTCAGCTCGGGGGGCGGCAGTGTGTGGTACTGATGACATCCACCGTCAGCTCGGGGGGCGGCAGTGTGTGGTACTGATGACATCCACCGTCAGCTCGGGGTGGCGGCAGTGTGTGGTACTGATGACATCCACCGTCAGCTCGGGGGGCGGCAGTGTGTGGTACTGATGACATCCACCGTCAGCTCGGGGTGGCGGCAGTGTGTGGTACTGATGACATCCACCGTCAGCTCGGGGGGCGGCAGTGTGTGGTACTGATGACATCCCCCGTCGGCTCGGGGTGGCGGCAGTGTGTGGTACTGATGACATCCACCGTCAGCTCGGGGGGCGGCAGTGTGTGGTACTGATGACATCCACCGTCGGCTCGGGGTGGCGGCAGTGTGTGGTACTGATGACATCCACCGTCAGCTCGGGGGGCGGCAGTGTGTGGTACTGATGACATCCACCGTCAGCTCGGGGTGGCGGCAGTGTGTGGTACTGATGACATCCACCGTCAGCTCGGGGGGCGGCAGTGTGTGGTACTGATGACATCCACCGTCAGCTCGGGGTGGCGGCAGTGTGTGGTACTGATGACATCCACCGTCAGCTCGGGGTGGCGGCAGTGTGTGCTATAGCTACTAATCTTAACATCCACCGTCAGCTCGGGGTGGCGGCAGTGTGTGCTAATCTTAGCCTCACCCAGAACCCCGGTACTTTTAGGCCATGTTGTTTGAGATCTCTATATATCTGTTTAAATGTACTTCGTGTCATGTGCGAACTGAGAGAGAGAAAGAATAAATTACTATCATGAAAAAAACACGTGGACGTTTTCCCTTATCACAGTTCGATATAGGAATGCCAAATCCTCTTTTTATCATAAATTTTTTTAATAGAAAAAATAAATGGATTTCTAGATTTGTCAAGTCAGTTTCATCTTTGAAAGTAGATTGTTACCCTGGTACAGAATGCCTTTTCGCCTACGGTCAATTTGATATGCAGTTCGTTGCCGATGAGCTAGGCGGCGCTGACGAGATGCAAGACGATGTTTTGGGTTCATCCGGCAGGCACGATTTTTCACAGAATTTTGTCCAAAAATAAAACCAAGCGTGGCACCGCTAGGTTTCGCACCCTTTAATTGACAGTTTTGAGTAAACTTTGTGAGAACAGATCACTTCATAATGCAACTTTTCATGTAACTTAACATTTACCGCCCTTGCACCGATGGTTGACAGCACAGCCGGCTGCCATCCTCCCGAAGTAACAAGTTTTCACTAGTCCGTAAGGATTAGTCTTATAACGCAAACTCTGCTGTCAGGCCCATCCCGGCGGTTCGGTTTGTACTGGGAAATGCTTTATCCATGCTGCCACCCGCCCCTTCCTGCATCCATGCTGCCACCTGTACCGGGAAATGCTCTATCCTTGCCACCCACCCCCAGCCTTTGGAGTGGTTTGTCTCTCTCCACCCCAAGAAACAGGGACGCTCCATTTTCAGCCGCACAAGAGAGCAGGGTTGGTTTCAGTGAGCGACTTGGAATGAGGATGGCCAAATCTTGCTGTTTGATCAGACGAAGCTGTCCTTAGTTTATGGAGGTAAGACGCTAGGAGTTAAGTAAACACTAATAAGAGTGGAATCAAACATTTATGAATGGACAGTTGATAGACATGTTTATAAAAAAAAATACTGAACATTGTATGAGCGACACCTTTTGTTCTCAGTTGGTACTGCCAGGACGCTATTATATATTTATCTATATCATATATCACACATCAGTCATTAGTCCAAGGACCTGGGATTGCTTTGGTCGGCTACGTAACAAGTGTCAAGACCATCCACTGAGACTTTTGAGTGTTAGCAGACAGAAGGACACACACACACACACACACACATGTACACACGCCCACGTACACCCATGTACATGCAGTTATGCACACACCCATGTACACGTGCACTAACCCATGCACATGCACACGCACACACACACACACAAAAAAAAAACATATCCTACATTTTCCATGGAGGAATTGAACACGGGAAGAAAACTTCACACAGAAACCAACGTAGCAGGGAAGTTGTTCTAGGTTTCAGGATGATTTATTAGGAGCTGTGCAGGTCACAGCCTGTATGGATCTCAAGTCTAACTCTGGAACAGTCTGATAAAACTTCTACACTCTGCACAACAAATACATCTTCCACACTGGGATATGGGGTAAGAGATAAAGGTACATTTTTCTTTTCAATTTACAAACACAAGTTTGTCTTCATAACAACCACCCTTTTCAAACCAGAAACCTGCGTTTTTGCCTTGTATGCAAGCACAGAATCAGTATATCATTATCAGATTGTATATGACATCAAACAACTACATGACTTCCATAGAAGGCAAGTCTCTGACTGGCGCATCACGGGTGTGTGGCCGAGGTGTAACTTTTGTCAGAAGTAAGTCGTATGTGCTCAGATGACAGTATCAGAACATGTAACACAGGATTTAGAGGCACAACAGAAAAACAGCATTTTTCTTGCCTCAAAACTATTGTTCCATACACTGGATCAAGTCACATGACAGATATGCTGTTGGACAGTCGTTTGAAGTCTGATATCCTGTTGATTTTCCAGAGTTGTAAGGATTTAGAAGCTCGGCCAAATAGGGTAACACTTGGGTTCAATTTTTCCTGAGTATTGTTCATTTTAGTTGCAGCATCTAAAGCCAGAGAGAATTTGAGCAACCGATTCATGTTGACTTTAAGTATTATCGTCAGAGGCAGTCTCTATAATAATCAGGGATATTTTACTGAGGTGCCGTACATACAATCACCATGTGTTTTTGGTTTGCAGTTGTAACACTAATACTACAGACATGATAACTCTTGGTTACACTAATAGACATGATAACTGGTTACAGCCTCAGACTATCATGTGGAGACTGCAGCGTCTTGCACAGTGTTCCAGCTGAAAGGGTCGTTGTCATGGTTGCCAAAGATGCAGACACGCTATTGGTGCAGGTCAGGGGTCAGTGGGCCTCGGCAGCACCTGGTGGGGTCACGCCCTGCAGCTGAGGGGGGGTGAAGATGTTAGGGAACAATAGTTTTTGACAAATAAAGATCAGTTGGTCTGGCTAGGCTACCTATGTTATTCTTAACACATTCTTAACACGCTGTGGAGGAAGCTCTTTGGATTGAGCTCGAACTAAGTAAGTAACACATAATACATAATACGTAATGAAAATTCTCCTCACTATATCAAGCAAAACCATGCACAAAACTACTTTCTGATTTAAAGTGATGATAGCACTCGGTGACTAGGTGAAAGTGAAAGTTTTTAACCCTTGCTACCTGAAACCAGTGTCCGCATTCACAGCGCTGGGCGTCGCCCTTCTCCAGCCACATCCACTGGATGTATGTGGCGTCTTCTTCACCTGCACACAAACAACAGGGTTAAATATGTGGCGTCTTCTTCACCTGCACACAAACAACAGGGTTAAATATGTGGCGTCTTCTTCACCTGCACACAAACAAGTTCAAACTTTCATTTTGCCTGCCATTTGGTTGTTTTATCAACCATTACCTAGATTTATAAACAAGCTTGAAAAAAATGGAAAGCTTAATTTTGGCAAATTCTTATAATCTACCTTTGCCTAAAACTGCTAATATTCTAATATCTAGCATCACCACACACCCACAAGAACAATAACAGCAACATAAAGAGAGACCAGGAACATTAGAAAAGCCGTGGGGAAATATTGTAATAATACTTACAGACACAGCCGACGAGGCGGCGCTCGTAAATGGAGGGCACCTGGCACGGGCTGTCTCTTGTGCCGGGAGGGGTTGTGTTGATTTCCATACTAAAGGGGTCCTGCAAGTTTCAGGGACGTGGACAAGTTATCATCAGGGACATGTACACATGGACATGTACACATGTAGGTTTCAAGGATATGTAAGTTTCAGGTATATGGACATGTAAGTTTCAGGGACATGGACATGTAAGTTTCAGGGATATGTAAATGATCATGCGTAAACCCGTTACTTACCGCAATGATCATGCGTAAACCCGTTACTTACCGCAATGCCAGCTTTCTTTGCATCCAACTCTCTCTTCTCTAGACCAGTGGCCTGTTCTTCATCTGTGGGGACACCTGAGTAAGGAAAAATGTCAAAAGGAAACATCAATGTACATTCTGACATTACAAATGCCTGTAGGTATAACATGTGCTGGTGCTTCCTGGTCCATCATTAGCCTGAGACTTTTCCTCACAGTTCAGAATCTGAGCTCGAAATATGATAGAACTAGTACTCAGTACTAGTAGTACTCTCACCTCAAAGTACTTTCGCCTCAAAATCCACCCTGTACTTTCTTATTTTAGACTGTACGTTTATTATTTTTTCGAAAAATTGAGACTTTGCTAACAAGGAATCCCTCTAAAATTTTCAGTTAAGGTTTTTCTGCCCATATCTCCCCGGTATTTTAGGTATTCTGCTCGTAATTCGCTACTTTTCGGCCTAGCGGCGTTGATTTTCTCGTCGCTTGACGGCCTTCAACGTGAAAAGTATCCTTGCAGCACTCGTAACAAATCGGTCGATATCGCTATGACGCTACAAAGTAAACAGGAAAATAAGACGCGACATTGACATTTCAAAATACAATTGTCATATAAATAACTTTGAGAGTCTCTGTGTACATCATAAACCAAATTAAGCACGCTGATAAAAAAACGTGTGGAGTAGAGTGCACGCGGCGGAAGAATAATTTGTTTGCAGAAGACATGTAACACGTAAAAACAACAATCATAACTTAACTTCCCTTGTTTTATGTGTTTTCAGGCCACAAAATCTCTAAAATGGCAGAAAGTTATCAGATGATTCAGTTACCACGGCTCGAAACATGGCCGCCACTCTCTGCCACTCTCAGACATGGCGACAGTAAAACTAGCAGCTTATTGCATAGTGCGGATACCAATCTTTAAAATGATACCGTAAACGCATGGAAGTATTACATTTTGAGGCAACGATCGACACAGAAGGCCATATTTATTTTGAGAGGGTTCATTATTTTAAATGATCGTAAGATTTTCCCAATTTAGCGGTTAATCGTGGGTTTCCAGTGTCAACAGTGTAATCAGTAACTTCTTAGTATGTGCGATCTGTGACGCTGAGCTACTTTTACAGTCGAGCTTTTATGTAGCGTGCGTAGTCCAGTGGTTAGCGATCTTGCCTCTGGAACTAGAGGCCCCGGGTTCGATCCCGGCTGTGTCACTCACCCGACATGCACGCTACCGTTAAAGATCGCAGTCCTTAGGACGGGACGTTCAGCTGTGGTCCATTGTTCATTGTGCTTGTCGAAAAGAGCTAGGGGAATTTCCCCGGTACAATGAACCTGTAAATACTGTATATAGCGTCTGTCTTCTCTGTCACGACCAGTGGAAGAGTAGCTCATCTGTTCATTGAGTTCATTTGAGCTAAACTGGTTCGAGATCCCTTTCCCCCTTTCCCTCTCTGTTCAAAGTTGTGGGCTCGACCTCGGTAACTCGAAATCCGAGCGCCTCACAATAACTTTGTTTTCGACGCTTTGGAGCGAAAGTTTATAGACATAATTTTTGTGTGGAGGGACTGTGTTCATATTTGTGTTTTTTTAGGGGGGTGATGTCTTTAGAAAATATGATCAGGTACATATAAGTACTGTAGCTATCTGATGGTTTTTGTTATATGTCACTGTCAGTAATAATAAAATTATATAACAATATTCTTTGATCACTTGCCAAGTAGAAAATGCAAGTATTATGTACATTTTCACTACATGTAGTTGAATTTGAAAGCACCGTGGCCCCCGGTTAGAGGTCATAGCGGGGAACCTACATGTATGCCCAATTTTTCAACATTACTATTATATTTTACAAAGAGGCGAGGAAGATCATCATGATTTGAACAAGCTATGTACAGTTATTCTCTTCAATATCTATATACTTAATAGGTATATGGTCCTGAGGCGTAATTGAATAGATATAAGTTATAACCTATCTGATTATTATCTTATTTCCCTCGGACAGTTGTACATGTATGGACACAGTTTACCTAACCTCGACTGTCAATTTTTTAAATTTTCCAGGGGTACTTTTATTTCAGGGGGTACGTATATTAGATTTTGAAGATTTGTCCGGGGGGTACTCCTATTTTAGGGGGTACTTCTATTTGAGAGGTGAGAGTAGGTAAGGGCAGGCAAACTTGGAGTTGCGCAGATATTTCTGAGGTCTACCTGCCTTACCTGCACACTTCCAGGTATGCTGGTCTGGTTATGAAAGCAATCGTGAAATAATAAGTAAACAATCGTAATGGTTTGTTTGTTTCCAGTTGGTTGTGACCTGCCGTGAGGTGTACACGGTGTCTTAAGGCACCGCCAGTTGCTTTAACTATCAAATGAACCACGAGTTGTACTGTGCACTGTGCAGCCACTGGAACATATATTTCGTAACCTTAAAGTTTAACATATATATATATAATTACTTTATAACCTTTCACATATCATTAAGGCCAAGTTGGAGTAGATGATGGTTACACACGCCAATGTGCTGCTTTTAACTATCAGGGTCAGTAGGGAATTCAATCCACATGGCATGAACAGGTTATAACCTGTATACATACCTAACTCGTACATGACGATAATATTAATACAACATAAAACCTAGTCACCAGTGCCAGTCCATACCAAGTTGCAAAGTAAAAATTGTACACCACAAATCTTTGACAGAAATTATGATAATTATATGTTGTCATAACTTTTACAAAGTTGAACAACCACTTCCAAATAAATCATCATCTATCTTGCACTAAGTATTTTGTACGACTTCAGCAGAAAGAAGGCGACAACTTGAGCTCTGGTTGAGAGTTTTACCATGCGTGTTAGATCTAGTTTTACCATGCGTGTTAGATCTATGTGATTTATGTCCCGCAAGGCACGCAATCGTAAAGGTTTCGGTTATAATTCCAACAGTCCGTGACTTTGACCGCTATACAGGGACACAAGTGTTGTTATAAAACTGACACATAACAACTAAATTATAACAGTTGGGCATAAATGCATTATTCTGAGTCACAATATTGAAGAAAAGACGGCTAAAACAACGATTTCACGGCTGAAGTCAGTTTTTCAAGCGTGTCTTTGCAAAATGCCGGTATGTGACAAATAACGATCGATCCAAGATGGAGACATGCCGCCATGACGGCGGGGGGAGCCTTCACGTGAGCACAGATTCGCGCCTTGTAACATCGTTTAGCGACAAAATGCTGCACTAGAAATCTTCCCTACCTCCGACTGCCATGTGCCTGACGCCGGTGGCGGCTGGAGGGACCACCGCACGGCGGACAGAAGAGAAAATCTGACGACAAAGCAACCTTGAGGCCATCTTGGAGCAGAGAGAACTGAACAAGGTCACAACTCCCGACATCCACCGCGCGGCTTCAGGTCACAGCAGGTCAACACCGCAGCAAAAGGAAATATTCGGTATATATAAAATAATCACGATCCTCTTACCAAGGAGTATCTATTTCACAAGGAGGTTAAAAAGTATTCATCGAATTGTTATTTATTATCTGTTTGATAATTAATATGCAAAAGCCACCTTTTTTGCCGTAAAAGAGATAGAGATCCGTTATAATACGTTTGGACGTTGAGCCTAATACTAGTAGTACTTTCCCAACTTTCTGAGTGAAACCAAACCAAACCAAGAATTACATTTCTCAGATTTCCTACATAAAGAAAATCTAAGAAGGCTATTTTAGTGAAGAAAGAAAAAAAAATGATACATGGCATAATATCATTAGTAAATTCTGCAAAATACCCTACATTGGTTCTACCTAGTGCTGATAAATTGATTCTCTTCTAAACCTGTATAAGAGTAAATAAAGGGTGGCTCAGATGTCTCTCAGCACTCATTCATCAGTTCCTTGTCATTATCTATTATTAGGCACTCGATTTTCCAGTCTTTAAAATCTGAGATTCTTCCCCAGGTCCTGTTGAACCACTCCCTGCCTGCTGCCCTAGCTGTGCGTGTATGCTGGGATTGCCGGTCTGCAGTGCGACAGCAATTCTGCTGCCATGTGACTGTTCTTAACCCGCCCCTGCTGAGGATACCTTTCTGCATCACATTTGCAGCAGTAATGAGGGCAGGTAGCTGGGAGGTTACTTGTAAGTCGGCTCCTGCTGCAGTTTAGTATGCATGTGTATTTTGTTTCACAAAAAGCAAGCATTCTTTATCAAATCATTTGAACTTGTTACGTTTGTGAAGGTTAGACATCCAGGTAAACAATATATAAGGAGAAATTCCATCTCTACAACTGGATAAAAATTCGGAGATTTATTTCCGGACGTTTCGAGTGACATCCATCACTCTTCTTCAGCGTCACTAAAGTGAACTAGCAGAACGAACCAGTACTTATATACAATAACTAGAACAAGTTCTTCGAACACATCAACCAGGTGGATGAGAACATTAAGTTCACCCAGGAGGAGAGCCAGAACAACACACTGCCCTTCCTGGACTCCAAAGTCATTGTGGAAGAAGACGGCCACCTCAATGTGGATGTATACCGGAAGCCCACCCACACCCACCAGTACCTAGCCTTCCAGTCCCATCACCCCTTGGAACAGAAACTTGGTGTCATCAAAACCTTGTTTCACCGAGCGGACACCATCATCACTTCCGAAGAAGCCAAGTCCAACGAGCACAGACACCTTGAGAACGCCTTGAACAAGTGTGGCTACAAACGATGGACCTTTCACAAAGCCCTCAAACCTGCTGACGAATCCAAGAAACCTTCGAAAGAGAAACACATGCAGAAGAGGAAGACAACAGCGAATGCCACTATTCCGTACATCCAAGGAGTTTCAGAGAAACTCCGGCGAATCCTGCAAGGCTTCAACATCGCCACCAGCTTCAAACCCTACTCTACCCTCAGACAGAAGTTGGTCCATCCCAAGGACCGCGTACGCAAACACATCAAATCCGACGTCATCTATAGACTTAAGTGTGAACATCCACAGTGCCGCGACACCTACATTGGAGAAACCAGCCAACCACTGAAGACAAGGTACAATCAACATTGCAGGGCTACAGCAAGCAAGTACTCATCGGCCATCTACCACCACATGAAACATCATCGGGGCCACTCATTCAGACTGGAGACAACGGACGTCCTGGATCGTGAACCACGATGGTACGAACGCGGAATCAGGGAGACCATCTACGAGAGGATCTACAACCCCACCTTGAACAGGAAGGGAGGACTCCGCGTAGAACTCTCGGGTACCTGGGACTCCACCCTCCACCCACCCAAAGGATAATAACTTTTCCTATGGTGTTGTCTTACCATAGGAACCTTCTTAACTTATTTTACATTACAATGTGTTGTCTTACCATAGGAATCTTCCTAACTTATTTTACATTACAATGTCGCTTATGCATGACTGTGTGATTTTCCATGTAAAAACCGGTTTTTCTAGTTATTGTATATAAGTACTGGTTCGTTCTGCTAGTTCACTTTAGTGACGCTGAAGAAGAGTGATGGATGTCACTCGAAACGTCCGGAAATAAATCTCCGAATTTTTATCCAGTTGTAGAGTTTGAATTTCTCCTTATACATTTGAACTTGTATTTGTATGCTACATAATCATGATTCATGACACAATTTGAAAATTGTAATTCAATGTTTAATCTAACACCTTACGCCTATGTTACTTAAACGCATTTTACGCCTATGTTACTTATAATTATACAGGCCTCACTAACCAGTATACACTTGGTCACAAAAGAACCCAACACACTATCGATAAGAGAGACAGAGTGTGCTTGGCTGAAAACACAAGCCATGTAAGGCCACCTTGCACTACAGATGTTCCCTATGTAACCACTACTGTACAAATGTACAGTCATGTAATTTGACATATACAGCGTACATGTACAGTCATGTAATTTGATATATAACGTTACACAATCCTGTAATTTGATACAATGTATAAACAGCGTACATGTACACAAAGTAACCAGCATTAATGTTATGTTGCAGGACTCGCCACAGGGAGACGATGAAGCAACATGACAGCTGTGGGGTCGTCTGAGGACGTTTACTTTGCTTTACCTGTAGTGTCTTAATTATACTGTATTTATTGCAGAATATACTTTTTATATAGTACAGTATTTATTGCAGAAAAATGTTGTTTTGGAGTTGCCATCAAGTTGGTTGGAAGAGAAAGATAAGTCTTTAATCCGCAAAAGGAGACTGACACAAAGATATCTTTAGATGGATAAGTCGATACTCGTACATAGATATAAAACAGATATAAGACAATAAAATGGTGAGAAGGTTTTAGTCATCAAAAATGTTGACACCCTTGTCCACTGGTCCCTGCTGCGCTCCGCCCTTCCTCCCGGCCCCCTGGGGGACAGGCTCCGCATCATCATCATCATCGGCAGATGGCTCCTTCTCGCTGCGGACTGTTTCACCTTTGACCCAGGAGCCTGTCTGGTTCACTGTTCTACTCGGACGGGACGCCTGTTCCATGGCATAGAAGCGTTCTCTTGCTTTTCTCCAGTTCTTCCCTTTCCCAGTTTTCAGTTCGATACTTTCCACATCTCTGGGTACGGAGGCCCCCAGGCCTGCATGGGAGTCACGCAGAGACACTGGTACCTAGAACACAAACAGGACAGTTAACATAGAAACGCTGGTACCTAGAACACAAACAGGACAGTTAACATAGAAACACTGGTACCTAGAACACAAACAGGACAGTTAACATAGAAACGCTGGTACCTAGAACACAAACAGGACAGTTAACATAGAAACACTGGTACCTAGAACACAAACAGGACAGTTAACATAGAAACGCTGGTACCTAGAACACAAACAGGACAGTTAACATAGAAACACTGGTACCTAGAACACAAACAGGACAGGTAACATAGAAACACTGGTACCTAGAACACAAACAGGGCAGTTAACATAGAAACGCTGGTACCTAGAACACAAACAGGACAGTTAACATAGAAACACTGGTACCTAGAACGCGACAAACAGGGCAGTCACGCAGAGACACTGGTACCTAGAAGAACACAAAGGGAACAGTCACGCAGAGACACTGGTACCTAGAAGAACACAAAGGGAACAGTCACGCAGAGACACTGGTACCTAGAAGAACACAAAGGGAACAGTCACGCAGAGACACTGGTACCTAGAAGAACACAAACGGAACAGTCACGCAGACACTGGTAAATAGAAGAACACAAACAGGGCAGTTACATAGAGACACTGGTACCTAGAACACAAACAGAACAGTCACGTAAAGACGGTGGTACCTACAACACAGAACACAAA
Source organism: Branchiostoma lanceolatum (assembly GCF_035083965.1). NCBI lineage: Eukaryota > Metazoa > Chordata > Leptocardii > Amphioxiformes > Branchiostomatidae > Branchiostoma > Branchiostoma lanceolatum. The sequence continues at coordinate 40,318,328 of NC_089723.1, read as the reverse complement.
TAGAACACAGCATATAGACCTCCTTTATCTTAAAAGAAAAGTCAAATAATTTATGGTCACCTAGAGCAGACGTTCAACCACGATTACAGAAACTATTGTATCATAAGGGCAAAATACCACATATTTGGGAGTGCTGGTATGCACAGAAAAGCTATTTTTTCCGAGCTTGCTAGTATTCTCAAATGTGGGGTATAACACGTCTGTTACTTATACCTATGAGACTCATTCTGTAAGTTCTCTTATATATCCTCCTTTATTATATTGATCAATGATGTATATCTTATACTCTTATATTATCGGCTTGCCACAACCCCCTTTGTTATGTTAATCTACTGAATAAAAATAGGCCCCCTAATGAAGACAGTTGCACCTAGAACTCAAACATGCGAGTAGCATAGAGGCACTTGTGCTTAGAACACAAACTGTTACAGGACAGTTAACATGCTGGTAGATACTTACTGGCTCCTGCCTGCCCTGGCTGGTCTTGCCTAGACCTTTCCCCTCCTTCCAGCCCATTTTCTCCAGCATTTTCCTCCCCTTGTTACTGGTGCCTATGGCTCTGTGGTACAGAACACAACAGAACATATAACAGACACATTTCCTCCCCTTGTTACTGGTGCCTATGGCTCTGTGGTATAGAACACAACAGATCATATAACAAACACATTCCCTCCCCTTGTAACTGGTGCCTATGGCTCTGTGGTACAGAACACAACAGAACATATAACAAACACATCTTCCTCCCCTTGTTACAGGTGCCTATGGCTCTGTGGTACAGAACACAACAGAACAAATATAACAAACACATTCCCTCCCTTGTTACTGTGGTTCTGCAGTACAGAACAATAGAACATAGCAGCTAATCTAGAAGGACAATGGTAGTGACTGACTGGTGCACTGAGGCCGGCGCGTCGTCCTTCTGGTAGGGGTTGTCGCTGCCCACCGTGCCTCTTCTCTCCCCCGCACGGTCCTTGTAGCCGGGGGGCTGCAGTTCCTTACTCACCACAAAGGGGGCGCTCTCCAGCTGGTATTTCTTCTTGATCTGTTTCAGTTCTCTTCTTCTCTGTCTCTCCTTGTCTTCCTTGGACAGGACGGGAGCAGCTTCTGTTGTTGGCAAAACGCATCACATCAGCAATGTGTTTGATTTCAGCATTCACAGGAGACAAAATACACATTTGCTGGAACACTGAGCAGAATCCTTGCCTAGCTGATGGCATGCATTTGCCGCCTGGCTCACACCCGTCTCACGTCTAACCTGACTACACCATCATTGCTACATGGTTACCTGTAGTCTTGTTGCTGCTGTTTCTCGGCGGCTGCGATGGCCGCCATGACGACGCCCGGCTCACACCCGTCTCACGTCTAACCTGACTACACCATTATTGCTACATGGTTACCTGTAGTCTGTTGTTGCTGCTGTTTCTCCCTGGCTGCGATGGTCGCCATGACGACGCCCGGCTCACACCCGTCTCACGTCTAACCTGACTACACCATTATTGCTACATGGTTACCTGTTGTATGCTGTTGCTGCTGTTTCTCCCTGGCTGCGATGGCCGTCATGACGACGCCCGGCTCACACCCGTCGCACGTCTAACCTGACTACACCATTATTGCTACATGGTTACCTGTAGTATGTTGTTGCTGCTGTTTCTCCCTGGCTGCGATGGCCGCCATGACGACGCCCGGCTCACACCCGTCTCACGTCTAACCTGACTACACCATTATTGCTACATGGTTACCTGTAGTATGTTGTTGCTGCTGTTTCTCTGCGGCTGCGATGGTCGCCATGACGACGCCCGGCTCACACCCGTCGCACGTCTAACCTGACTACACCATTATTGCTACATGGTTACCTGTAGTCTGTTGTTGCTGCTGTTTCTCGGCGGCTGCGATGGCCGCCATGACGACGCCCGGCTCACACCCGTCGCACGTCTAACCTGACTACACCATTATTGCTACATGGTTACCTGTTGTATGTTGTTGCTGCTGTTTCTCGGCGGCTGCGATGGCTGCCATGACGACGCCCGGCTCACATCCGTCTCACGTCTAACCTGACTACACCATTATTGCTAACATGGTTACCTGTAGTCTGTTGTTGCTGCTGTTTCTCGGCGGCTGCGATGGCCGCCATGACGACGCCGGGTTCACACCCGTCGCACGTCTAACCTGACTACACCATTATTGCTAACATGGTTACCTGTAGTCTGTTGTTGCTGCTGTTTCTCCCTGGCTGCGATGGTCGCCATGACGACGCCCGGCTCACACCCGTCTCACGTCTAACCTGACTACACCATTATTGCTAACATGGTTACCTGTAGTCTGTTGTTGCTGCTGTTTCTCCCTGGCTGCGATGGTCGCCATGACGACGCCCGGCTCACACCCGTCGCACGTCTAACCTGACTACACCATTATTGCTACATGGTTACCTGTTGTATGTTGTTGCTGCTGTTTCTCGGCGGCTGCGATGGTCGCCATGACGACGCCCGGCTCACATCCGTCGCACGTCTAACCTGACTACACCATTATTGCTACATGGTTACCTGTTGTATGTTGTTGCTGCTGTTTCTCGGCGGCTGCGATGGCTGCCATGACGACGCCCGGCTCACACCCGTCTCACGTCTAACCTGACTACACCATTATTGCTAACATGGTTACCTGTAGTCTGTTGTTGCTGCTGTTTCTCCCTGGCTGCGATGGTCGCCATGACGACGCCCGGCTCACACCCGTCTCACGTCTAACCTGACTACACCATTATTGCTACATGGTTACCTGTTGTATGTTGTTGCTGCTGTTTCTCGGCGGCTGCGATGGCTGCCATGACGACGCCCGGCTCACATCCGTCTCACGTCTAACCTGACTACACCATTATTGCTAACATGGTTACCTGTAGTCTGTTGTTGCTGCTGTTTCTCGGCGGCTGCGATGGCTGCCATGACGACGCCCGGCTCACATCCGTCGCACGTCTAACCTGACTACACCATTATTGCTACATGGTTACCTGTTGTATGTTGTTGCTGCTGTTTCTCGGCGGCTGCGATGGCCGCCATGACGACGCCGGGTTCACACCCGTCGCACGTCTAACCTGACTACACCATTATTGCTAACATGGTTACCTGTAGTCTGTTGTTGCTGCTGTTTCTCCCTGGCTGCGATGGTCGCCATGACGACGCCCGGCTCACACCCGTCGCACGTCTAACCTGACTACACCATTATTGCTACATGGTTACCTGTAGTATGTTGTTGCTGCTGTTTCTCCCTTGCTGCGATGGCTGCCATGACGACGCCCGGCTCACACCCGTCTCACGTCTAACCTGACTACACCATTATTGCTAACATGGTTACCTGTAGTCTGTTGTTGCTGCTGTTTCTCGGCGGCTGCGATGGTTGCCATGACGACGCCCGGCTCACATCCGTCGCACGTCTAACCTGACTACACCATTATTGCTAACATGGTTACCTGTAGTATGTTGTTGCTGCTGTTTCTCGGCGGCTGCCATGGCCGCCATGACGACGCCCGGCTCACACCCGTCGCACGTCTCGCTGCCGCTGTGGATGTGCAGACTCAGCACCGTGCCGCCCAGCTGCAGTACCGCTCCATGGGCCAGCGGGCAGGGGGCGCTCCTACACTTAGGCTGCAGCAAGTGGAAATGGATATCAGGTGGCTTTCATTATCATAGAGATCTGAGTACTAAAAACAAAATAACTTAGACAGATATACCAAACAGCGCATCCAGCATTGAATGGCAGACATTTGTACATGTTTAATGTTACAAGCCTTACAGCTTAGAGGTGATTGAGCACTGTTGCTTACATTTCCTGAATATAAGCTAGAGAGAGTTATAATTTCCACCTCAGAAATCCTGACGCCATTCAGCAAGGTTCCGTTCTGGCTGCCTAGGTCTGTTATGGCGTACTGCCCCACCTCCCGGTCATAGCTGATCTCCACATGGGTCTGTGGGGACAACAGGGCATGTCAGATCTCCACATGAGTCTGTGGGAACAACAGGGCATGTCAGATCTCCACATGGATCTGTGGGGACAACAGGGCATGTCAGATCTCCACACGGGTCTGTGGGGACAACAGGGCATGTCAGATCTCCACATGAGTCTGTGGGAACAACAGGGCATGTCAGATCTCCACATGGATCTGTGGGGACAACAGGGCATGTCAGATCTCCACATGGGTCTGTGGGAACAACAGGGCATGTCAGATCTCCACATGGATCTGTGGGGACAACAGGGCATGTCAGATCTCCACATGGGTCTGTGGGGACAACAGGGCATGTCAGATCTCCACACGGGTCTGTGGGGACAACAGGGCATGTCAGATCTCCAGATGGGTCTGTGGGAACAACAGGGCATGTCAGATCTCCACATGGGTCTGTGGGAACAACAGGGCATGTCAGATCTCCACATGGGTCTGTGGGAACAACAGGGCATGTCAGATCTCCACATGGGTCTGTGGGGACAACAGGGCATGTCAGATCTCCACACGGGTCTGTGGGGACAACAGGGCATGTCAGATCTCCACATGGGTCTGTGGGGACAACAGGGCATGTCAGATCTCCACACGGGTCTGTGGGAACAACAGGGCATGTCAGATCTCCACATGGGTCTGTGGGAACAACAGGGCATGTCAGATCTCCACATGGGTCTGTGGGGACAACAGGGCATGTCAGATCTCTACATGGGTCTGTGGGAACAACAGGGCATGTCAGATCTCCACACGGGTCTGTGGGGACAACAGGGCATGTCAGATCTCCACATGGGTCTGTGGGAACAACAGGGCATGTCAGATCTCCACATGGGTCTGTGGGGACAACAGGGCATGTCAGATCTCCACATGGGTCTGTGGGAACAACAGGGCATGTCAGATCTCCACATGGGTCTGTGGGGACAACAGGGCATGTCAGATCTCCACATGGGTCTGTGGGAACAACAGGACATGTCAGATCTCTACATGGGTCTGTGGGGACAACAGGGCATGTCAGATCTCCACATGGGTCTGTGGGAACAACAGGGCATGTCAGATCTCCACATGGGTCTGTGGGGACAACAGGGCATGTCAGATCTCCACATGGGTCTGTGGGAACAACAGGGCATGTCAGATCTCCACATGGGTCTGTGGGGACAACAGGGCATGTCAGATCTCCACATGGGTCTGTGGGGACAACAGGGCATGTCAGATCTCCACACGGGTCTGTGGGGACAACAGGGTATGTCAGATCTCCACATGGGTCTGTGGGAACAACAACATGTCAGATCTCCACATGGGTCTGTGGGAACAACATGGCATGTCAGATCTCCACATGGGTCTGTGGGGACAACAGGGCATGTCAGATCTCCACATGGGTCTGTGGGGACAACAGGGCATGTCAGATCTCCACACGGGTCTGTGGGGACAACAGGGTATGTCAGATCTCCACATGGGTCTGTGGGAACAACAGGGCATGTCAGATCTCCACATGGGTCTGTGGGAACAACAACATGTCAGATCTCCACATGTGAAAGATGGTCTTGCTGTATAGATCTGGGATGCGGAAAGCGTGTACGTACCTTGCTGATGTTGAGATTGGGGATTTGGATGGCGTGTACGTACCTTGCTGATGTTGAGATCGGGGATGCATATGGTATGTACGTACCTTGCTGATGTTGAGATTGGGGATTCGGATGGCGTGTACGTACATTGCTGATGTTGAGATCGGGGATGTGGATGGCATGTATGTACCTTGCTAATGTTGAGATTTGGGATGCGGATGGCATGTACGTACCTTGCTGATGTTGAGATCTGGGATGTGGATGGCATGTACGTACCTTGCTAATGTTGAGATCTGGGATGCGGATGGCATGTACGTACCTTGCTGATGTTGAGATCGGGGATGCGGATGGCGTGTACGTACCTTGCTGATGTTGGGATCAGGGATGTGGATGGCGTATACGTACCTTGCTCATGTTGAGATCTGGGATGCGGAAAGCCTGTACGTACCTTGCTGATGTTGAGATCTGGGATGCGGAAAGCCTGTACGTACCTTGCTGATGTTGAGATCGGGGATGCGGATGGCGTGGCCCGAGTCCTTCTCCCTGCCGATGGTTCCTCCGTCACACGTGACGATGAACAGACTCCCGGGCCTCAGTGTGTCTGACTGCTGCACCATGACTCGGATACACGGGGGCCACTGCACGGCCGACTCTGGAAAACATAGTACATGTATCCAACGTCACTGACTTTAACATACTGACTCACTCCTTTATATACTTATTAAGTCTCTTTATACAACCACAAAATGGTTTTTAGGAGAGAAGTAATCATCTCAGGCCGAGGGATTCCCACACACATCTCACAGGGGTAACGTTGCCTACGTAACTAGCAAGTGGGTTTGACATATCTACAACAGACGAAAATCTGCGAGAACACATATGTACAAAGTTACTGAAAATAACTCTTGACCCTCTGTATTCTCACCGTCACTTTCTTCACTCTCACTTTCACAGTCTGACTCCTCTGACTGCTCCTCCTCATGAATGTTGTTCTCCTCACCGCTATCTACTACTTCTCCCTCCTCTAAATCAGTCGTGTCCTCCATCACAGCCTCATCGGCAGACTGATCAGCACCGTCTTCGTCCTCCTCCTGTTCTTCTCTTCCCTCCTCCGTATCCATGGTGATGTCGATCACTTCAACTTCTCCCTCCTCCGGTTTGTGCTTTCTTCTCTTCCTGTGCCTTTTGTTCTCATGGCGTTTTCTAGCCTCTTTGTCCTCGACCAAAATAACCTCCATTTCACACGCCTGGGGGAAAAGGAAAGAAAGGAAAGTTTTACGTACCGGGTTGATTTTGGTAGTTACAGGAGCTGGCCTGGTGGGCATGTAGGGCAAGGCTAGCTAGAGCATCGGTCATCTGCAGGAGTTCTGCCTAAAGGAAAATATGAGGACCCATGGTTGTGATACAGTCGATCTACAATGCAGATAGCTTGCAATATGAACAAACTTATAAATAAAGTTAATAAAAAT
>NC_089723.1:40288821-40308821 GCF_035083965.1 Branchiostoma lanceolatum | reverse complement strand
AGTACACGCCGGTGTTGGGGTCGTAGTGTAGGTGGTTATTCTGGGGGGAGGGGAACAGTAGTAGTAGTAGACGCCGGTGTTGGGGTCGTAGTGCAGGTGGTTATTCTGGGGGGAGGGGAACAGTAGTAGTAGTACACGCCGGTGTTGGGGTCGTAGTGCAGGTGGTTATTCTGGGGGGAGGGGAACAGTAGTAGTAGTACACGCCGGTGTTGGGGTCGTAGTGCAGATGGTTATTCTGGGGGGAGGGGAACAGTAGTAGTAGTACACGCCGGTGTTGGGGTCGTAGTGCAGGTGGTTATTCTGGGGGGAGGGGAACAGTAGTAGTAGTACACGCCGGTGTTGGGGTCGTAGTGCAGGTGGTTATTCTGGGGGGAGGGGAACAGTAGTAGTAGTAGACGCCGGTGTTGGGGTCGTAGTGTAGGTGGTTATTCTGGGGGGAGGGGAACAGTAGTAGTAGTACACGCCGGTGTTGGGGTCGTAGTGCAGGTGGTTATTCTGGGGGGAGGGGAACAGTAGTAGTAGTACACGCCGGTGTTGGGGTCGTAGTGCAGGTGGTTATTCTGGGGAGAGGGGAACAGTAGTAGTAGTAGTACACGCCGGTGTTGGGGTCGTAGTGCAGGTGGTTATTCTGGGGGGAGGGGAACAGTAGTAGTAGTACACGCCGGTGTTGGGGTCGTAGTGCAGGTGGTTATTCTGGGGGGAGGGGAACAGTACTCTCATCTCCCAAATAAACATACCCCCCGGAATAAACATACCCCCTGGACAAATCTTCAAAATCTAATAAACGTACCCCCCGGAATAAACATACCCCCCGGAAATTGACCAAATTTACAGATAAACTGTGTCCATGCTACTTCTGTCGGAGGGAAAGAAGATGATTAGCAGGTTCTCTTTATTCATTCATTGACTATTTATGCCTGTCTGAGGACCATACCAATTAAGTGTATAACTATTGAACAGAATAACTGTACACATCTTGTTCAAATTATAATATTATTTGCCACTTCAAAAAGATATACTGTAGTAGCAATGTTGAAAAAATTGGGCATAGGTTCCCCGCTATGACCCCTAACCAGGGGCCAACGGTGCTTCAAATTCAACAAGTTAAAATGTACATGATCATTGATACATGCATTTTCTGCTTGGAACTTGAAGCAAGTAAATTGTTGTATATACTGACATATAATCAAAACATGAAAAGTAGTCGCCAAACTTCTCAGTTCACTTGGATGGGCAACACTTTGAAAGTGTACTCTTTTTCTATACAAATGTATCAACATTTAGAAGATGAACAGAAAATTACAATATCCTGAATATATTGTCATCACAGGTATTACTTATATTTTGTAAAAGTCATGATAGAGAAAAGGAAGACTATGACAATCACATCTTTTATTTCACATGTATATGATGTAACTATTTGTCTTTCCCAACTTGCCATTTATCTTCTATGCCTTCCATATAGAAACATAGATTTGTAAACATTACATGCCACAAATCATTGTGTTGTGTCAAGGACATTTAATATCATATAATATCAAGGACAATATTATATAATGTTCTTGGCTTTTGTTGTTGCAATCCAAATAATTTAAAATCTAAAAATACCCTTGTATGTATCATTTTGAGAAACTAAATTGTCAACAAATTTGTGAGAAACCTCCTGAAGGCTTGTTACAATGTTGCCACAAACTACAGGGTTCTCATGTTACATGAAAGGGTGAGCTATAGACAGTGGCGGCGCCACAGACAGAAAGGGGCGGGGCTAACAGAACGTACACTCATGTTCTTAGAAACCTCCGGCATTCTTTCTGTAGGGGGGTGATCTTTTTTCAAGCATTTTTCAGTGATAAAAATGGTGACTAGATTGCAACAATTTTTTTATATAGACCAAGGTATTTAAAGCATTTTTGTAAAACTGCAAAATACATTTCTGACAAAGGCAAAGGAGTTTTATTTGTAGATCTAAAAGACTTGTTTCCCCTTCTTGAAAGTGAGATCTTCCAAAACAAAACATTCCCACGGACTGTCACTGCCGAGTGCGTTACTGTGGCGCTTTTCGAAGGGCAAAATTTTCATGTTTGCGGTAGGATTGAAATGTTTTGATATACTTTCAAAGTAATGATAAAGTTTTTGATGCTAAAACACGTTTTTTTGTGGTGTTATTTTTATATTTTCATTTTGGGAAAGACTGTATCTCACGTGAGTAGAGTAATGTATTACATGCGTAACGTTACTTGAAACACTTTGCGCTGCTGACATATATTGGTTTCTGGTTATTTCTGGTCAGCATGCTTTGGTTTACGATGTTATGAGACTGCTGAAGTTGTTCATATAAAAAGAATTGCATTTCAAAACGTCAGTGTGGTGTCTTATTTTCGCCCAATAACAACGTTGACTTTGAAGCGTTATAGAGACCGACCGATACGTTACGAGTTCCGCCAGGATTTCACAAAGACCGGGTCATAGCGGCAGGGAAATCAATGCCGCTTGGCCGGAAAATAATGAATTATGAGCAAAAATGCCGGGGAAATATTGGCAGGAAAACCCAAACTTTGAATTTTAAGAGGATCCCAGGGAAGCAAAACTCAAATTTTCAAAAAAATAATAAACGTACCGTCCAAAATAAGAACGTACTGGGTGGATTTTGAGGCTGAAAAAAATAAACGTACCGGTACGTTTATTTGGGAGATGAGAGTAGTAGTAGTACATGCCGGTGTTGGGGTCGTAGTGCAGGTGGTTATTCTGGGGAGAGGGGAACAGTAGTAGTAGTAGTACACGCCGGTGTTGGGGTCGTAGTGCAGGTGGTTTATCTGGGGGGAGGGGAACAGTAGTAGTAGTACACGCCGGTGTTGGGGTCGTAGTGCAGGTGGTTATTCTGGGGAGAGGGGAACAGTAGTAGTAGTACACGCCGGTGTTGGGGTCGTAGTGCAGGTGGTTATTCTGGGGGGAGGGGAACAGTAGTAGTAGACGCCGGTGTTGGGGTCGTAGTGCAGGTGGTTATTCTGGGGAGAGGGGAACAGTAGTAGTAGTACACGCCGGTGTTGGGGTCGTAGTGCAGGTGGTTATTCTGGGGAGAGGGGAACAGTAGTAGTAGTACACGCCGGTGTTGGGGTCGTAGTGCAGGTGGTTATTCTGGGGGGAGGGGAACAGTAGTAGTAGTACACGCCGGTGTTGGGGTCGTAGTGCAGGTGGTTATTCTGGGGGGAGGGGAACAGTAGTAGTAGTACACGCCGGTGTTGGGGTCGTAGTGCAGGTGGTTATTCTGGGGAGAGGGGAACAGTAGTAGTAGTAGTACACACCGGTGTTGGGGTCGTAGTGTAGGTGGTTATTCTGGGGGGAGGGGAACAGTAGTAGTAGTACACGCCGGTGTTTGGGTCGTAGTGCAGGTGGTTATTCTGGGGAGAGGGGAACAGTAGTAGTAGTAGTACACGCCGGTGTTGGGGTCGTAGTGCAGGTGGTTATTCTGGGGAGAGGGGAACAGTAGTAGTAGTGCACGCCGGTGTTGGGGTCGTAGTGCAGGTGGTTATTCTGGGGGGAGGGGAACAGTAGTAGTAGTGCACGCCGGTGTTGGGGTCGTAGTGCAGGTGGTTATTCTGGGGGGAGGGGAACAGTAGTAGTAGTACACGCCGGTGTTGGGGTCGTAGTGCAGGTGGTTATTCTGGGGGAAGGGGAACAGTAGTAGTAGTACACGCCGGTGTTGGGGTCGTAGTGCAGGTGGTTATTCTGGGGGAAGGGGAACAGTAGTAGTAGTACACGCCGGTGTTGGGGTCGTAGTGCAGGTGGTTATTCTGGGGGGAGGGGAACAGTAGTAGTAGTACACGCCGGTGTTGGGGTCGTAGTGCAGGTGGTTATTCTGGGGGGAGGGGAACAGTAGTAGTAGTACACGCCGGTGTTGGGGTCGTAGTGCAGGTGGTTATTCTGGGGGGAGGGGAACAGTAGTAGTAGTACACGCCGGTGTTGGGGTCGTAGTGCAGGTGGTTATTCTGGGGGGAGGGGAACAGTAGTAGTAGTACACGCCGGTGTTGGGGTCGTAGTGCAGGTGGTTATTCTGGGGAGAGGGGAACAGTAGTAGTAGTACACGCCGGTGTTGGGGTCGTAGTGCAGGTGGTTATTCTGGGGGGAGGGGAACAGTAGTAGTAGTACACGCCGGTGTTGGGGTCGTAGTGCAGGTGGTTATTCTGGGGGAAGGGGAACAGTAGTAGTAGTACACGCCGGTGTTGGGGTCGTAGTGCAGGTGGTTATTCTGGGGGGAGGGGAACAGTAGTAGTAGTACACCCCGGTGTTGGGGTCGTAGTGCAGGTGGTTATTCTGGGGGGAGGGGAACAGTAGTAGTAGTACACGCCGGTGTTGGGGTCGTAGTGCAGGTGGTTATTCTGGGGAGAGGGGAACAGTAGTAGTAGTACACGCCGGTGTTGGGGTCGTAGTGCAGGTGGTTATTCTGGGGGAGGGGAACAGTAGTAGTAGTACACGCCGGTGTTGGGGTCGTAGTGCAGGTGGTTATTCTGGGGAGAGGGGAACAGTAGTAGTAGTAGACGCCGGTGTTGGGGTCGTAGTGCAGGTGGTTATTCTGGGGAGAGGGGAACAGTAGTAGTAGTACACGCCGGTGTTGGGGTCGTAGTGCAGGTGGTTATTCTGGGGGGAGGGGAACAGTTGCAGACTGACGATACTAAAAAAAGACAGCCGCATCCTTGCTTTCCTCACAAAACATAACCGTTGTTTCTCAGTTATGTATGAGGGCAAAGTGCATATATTGAATTCATTGTGTACATCTCTGTCTAAGCTACCTGCATAGTAAATAACATGAAAATCTGTTGCTCCTTTCTTCAGTTATTCTCCTTTGAAGATTTTAACAAATACGCCATTGCACTTCCAGTGACACATACCAAGGGGCCCAAAATCAACCTTGACCTTTCTCCCCCCAACACCTACCCACATACCAAATATCATTACGATCCATCTACTAGAAGACGTTCTTCAGTTATGCTGACTTTAAGCACCCGGAGACACACACATACACACACGCAAACATACATGCAAACACACTCAAAACAATATCCTCACGAAAAAGTCTTTTTTCATGGAGATAAATATGTAGTACATGTACTTATGGAATCATAGTACATCCCTGTGGTGAAGTCAGTACTTACGGGATCATAGTATATCCCTGTGGTGAAGTCAGTACTTACGGGATCATAGTACATCCCTGTGGTGTAGTCAGTACTCACGGGATCATAGTACATCCCTGTGGTGTCAGTACTTACGGGATCATAGTACATCCCTGTGTTGTAGTCAGTACTTACGGGATCATAGTACATCCCTGTGTTGTAGTCAGTACTTACGGGATCATAGTACATCCCTGTGGTGTTAGTACTTACGGGATCATAGTATATCCCTGTGGTGTAGTCAGTACTTACGGGATCATAGTACATCCCTGTGGTGTTAGTACTTACGGGATCATAGTACATCCCTGTGGTGTAGTCAGTACTTACGGGATCATAGTACATCCCTGTGTTGTAGTCAGTACTTACGGGATCATAGTACATCCCTGTGTTGTAGTCAGTACTTACGGGATCATAGTACATCCCTGTGGTGTTAGTACTTACGGGATCATAGTACATCCCTGTGTTGTAGTCAGTACTTACGGGATCATAGTACATCCCTGTGTTGTAGTCAGTACTTACGGGATCATAGTACATCCCTGTGGTGTTAGTACTTACGGGATCATAGTATATCCCTGTGGTGTAGTCAGTACTTACGGGATCATAGTACATCCCTGTGGTGTTAGTACTTACGGGATCATAGTACATCCCTGTGGTGTAGTCAGTACTTACGGGATCATAGTACATCCCTGTGTTGTTAGTACTTACGGGATCATAGTATATCCCTGTGGTGTAGTCAGTACTTACAGGATCATAGTACATCCCTGTGGTGAAGTCAGTACTTACGGGATCATAGTACATCCCTGTGTTGTTAGTACTTACGGGATCATAGTATATCCCTGTGGTGTAGTCAGTACTTACAGGATCATAGTACATCCCTGTGGTGAAGTCAGTACTTACGGGATCATAGTACATCCCTGTGGTGTAGTCAAAGTACAAGCCTGACGATTCGTCGTAGACGGTGCCGGTTTGCGACAAGGCGGCCTCTGCCGTGGCGCGCAGGCTGTCTGCCAGGGACATGCCGGTCGTGTCAACCTGCCGTCAACAACAGAACATAACTGTTACATCGTGTCAACCTGCCGTCAACAACAGAACTGTTACATCGTGTCAACCTGCAGTCAACAACAGAACATAACTGTTACATCGTGTCAACCTGTCGTCAACAACAGAGCAGAACTGTTACATCGTGTCAACCTGTCGTCAACAACAGAACTTAACTGTTACATCGTGTCAACCTGCCGTCAACAACAGAGCATAACTGTTACATCGTGTCAACCTGTCGTCAACAACAGAACTGTTACATCGTGTCAACCTGCAGTCAACAACAGAACTTAACTGTTACATCGTGTCAACCTGCCGTCAACAACAGAACATAACTGTTACATCGTGTCAACCTGCCGTCAACAACAGAACTGTTACATCGTGTCAACCTGCCGTCAACAACAGAACTTAACTGTTACATCGTGTCAACCTGTCGTCAACAACAGAGCATAACTGTTACATCGTGTCAACCTGCCGTCAACAACAGAACTGTTACATCGTGTCAACCTGTCGTCAACAACAGAGCATAACTGTTACATCGTGTCAACCTGCCGTCAACAACAGAACATAACTGTACATCGTCGACATGCCGGTCGTGTCAACCTGCCGTCAACAACAGAGCATAACTGTTACATCGTGTCAACCTGCCGTCAACAACAGAACAAAACTGTTACATCGTGTCAACCTGTCGTCAACAACAGAACTTAACTGTTACATCGTGTCAACCTGCCGTCAACAACAGAGCATAACTGTTACATCGTGTCAACCTGTCGTCAACAACAGAACATAACTGTACATCGTGTCAACCTGCCGTCAACAACAGAGCATAACTGTTACATCGTGTCAACCTGCCGTCAACAACAGAACAAAACTGTAACATCGTGTCAACCTGCCGTCAACAACAGAACATAACTGTTACATCGTGTCAACCTGTCGTCAACAACAGAACTGTTACATCGCGTCAACCTGCCGTCAACAACAGAACTTAACTGTTACATCGTGTCAACCTGCCGTCAACAACAGAGCATAACTGTTACATCGTGTCAACCTGTCGTCAACAACAGAACATAACTGTACATCGTGTCAACCTGCCGTCAACAACAGAACAAAACTGTAACATCGTGTCAACCTGCCGTCAACAACAGAACAAAACTGTAACATCGTGTCAACCTGCCGTCAACAACAGAACATAACTGTTACATCGTCGTCATGCCGGTCGTGTCAACCTGCCATCAACAACAGAATATAATATAACTGTTACATCATCATCATCATAAATGATACAAGTGTACCAGCTTGAATTTGTACCAAGCGTTAGACTGGGCTGATGCTGTGATAGGATTGATACTCACACCAAACGGACCCCTTCTAGATCTCTTATCAATAAGAGTGGTGGGTTCTTTAGTGTGTTCCATGTACATGTATGGCTCTCCTCAAACACTGATTTAACCTTTGCTTTAAGTTTTATTAGAGACATCTCTCACTGAAGCTAGGTGCTCAGATTTACCAGTGAGTTGAGGTAGGGATTCTGGACCTTTAGCTTCTGTGTCAACAACACTAATAACTAACAATGCTACCTTAGGCCTTTAATTGCCACCACTGACACTAACAATGCTACCTTAGGCCTTTATGCCACCACTGACACTAACAATGCTACCTTAGGCCTTTATGCCACCACTGACACTAACAATGCTATCTTAGGCCTTTATGCAACCAACAACACTAACAATGCTACTAGACCTTAGGCCTTTAATTGCCACCACTGACACTAACAATGCTACCTTAGGCCTTTATGCCACCACTGACACTAACAATGCTATCCTAGGTCTTTATGCAACCAACAACACTAACAATGCTACTAGACCTTAGGCCTTTATGCCACCACACAAATAAGACTGTAAGAACCATCTGACCTCATTGACGGACGCCTCTGTGCCGCCTCCAGAGCTGGGAAGTTGCTGAGAGGCTTCAACTGTTGGGAATGTGGACAGGTATGACAAAAGGATGAATGTTTCTGTTTGACAAAAAACATGATACAAAATCAGAGCAAATCTCTGCAGACTGAAGCATTCCTTACCTGCCCACGGTGCCAGCATGTCCTCTGTCTGACAGGCTCTGTCCTCCACATGTCCCGCCTGTTGTCCCGCCTGTTGTCCCGCCTGTTGGCCCGCCTCGCTCCTCTTGTACCTGTGCAGCTCCTGATTCAGCTTGTCCACCTGAGTGTACAGGTTCAGGTATACAAATGTAGCTATAGGTACAGGTTCAGGGATAAGACAATAAAGAGTGACTTATACATAAGCAGGGCTAGTTTCATCACACCTACATCAGTGCGAGCAACATCCAAATACTATATGTACATGTACATGTACACCACGCTCAGGGTGTCATAAACATATGTTGTTACTTTAACATCAGAGACAATGATGAAGGCCTCTCGGTTCCCTCTGCTCACTACTACATTGTAAGTAGGCTTCTGCTGTAGTAGCGAGTAATTATACATGTGTGAAGGATAAACTATCCTGACCTGCTTTCTAAGATCCTCATTGTAAGCCTCGGCAGTTTCTAGTTGTCTCTGAGACTTGGCCAGCTGTTTCTTAGCTGAAGTCAGTTCATCCTGGGTTGTCCTCAGCTCACCCTGGGTCGTCTCCAGCTCACCCTGGGTCGTCCTCAGCTCACCCTGGGTTGTCCTCAGCTCACCCTGGGTCGTCTCCAGCTCACCCTGGGTCGTCCTCAGCTCACCCTGGGTTGTCCTCAGCTCACCCTGGGTCATCCTCAGCTCACCCTGGGTCGTCTCCAGCTCACCCTGGGTCGTCCTCAGCTCACCCTGGGTCGACCTCAGCTCACCCTGGGTCGTCCTCAGCTCCTCCTGAAGTGCCTTCTCTCTGTCCTCCACAGGCGGAATATCTGAAGCCTCCATCTGCACACATTGGGGCAGGATAATTATATATGTCTATGTTATATAAAATTCCTGTAACTTAAATATATGGATCATTAATGTTTTGAGTTCTTTACATTTGTTTTTATGCATGCATCTATTTGAATGCTGGAAGCTAAACTTTATGTTTGTTTTGACCTAAGAAATGATGATGATTAACTTAAGAGTAAGAACAATATGATGATGATGATGTATTCAACTTCAACTTCAACTTATTGGGCCCCCAGATAACCCCGCAAGGGGCAAGGTAGGGGGGGAGGAGGTCCCGGGCTAAGGCGGGCAGGCCTCCAGCCTGGCGCGGAAAGACTCAACGGTGGGAGCCGTAACAACCGCGCCAGGCAGGGCGTTCCACTCTGGTATGGTGCGAGGGAAAAAAGAATATTTAAATGAGTCTGTTTTAGCGTTGATTGTTTGGAATTTTAGAGTGTGGCTACCCCGGGTGCGCCCCTGAGCTGGTATCAGAAGATTGTCTGTGTTTATATTAATGTAGTTATTGGCTAGTTTATAGAGAAAGGTGAGGCGGGCGTTCCTCCTCCTTTCAGAGAGAAGGGGCCACTGCAGGTCATTGAGCATTTGTGTCACGCTGCTAGTCCGCCGGTGGTCATTCAGAGTCACTCGGGCGGCCCTGCGCTGGACGGCCTCCACCGCCTGTATCCCTTTGGTGGTATACGGGTCCCAGACGATGGCACTATATTCCAAGTGGGGCCGCACCAGCGCTTTGTAACAAGTGGCCTTGACTCTTGATGGACAATGGGTCAAGTTGCGCCGAATGACCCCTAGTACCCTACCGGCTTTGCTAGTGGCGTAGTTGATATGGGTGTCCCACCGCAGATCGTCGGACAGTTGTACTCCAAGAAAGGGGTGGGACTTGACACCGGTGAGGGCTTCTCCACAGAGGGAGTACTGGGTTAGAATGGGGTGCTTTTTACGGGTGATATGGAGGATGTGGCATTTAGAGGGATTGAACGACATAAGCCAACGATTTTGCCAATCTGTTAGTGCATCAAGATCAGACTGTAAACCTTGTGCGTCAGAAGGCGTGCTGATGGTTCGATAAATCAAGCAATCGTCGGCAAATAATCGAACATGTGAATCTAAGGAGCTGGGGAGGTCGTTAATGTATAGTAGAAAGAGCAGAGGGCCTAACACTGTACCCTGCGGAACTCCAGAGGTGACCCTGACAGCTTTAGATGTTCCGCCGTCAAAGACAACCCTCTGGGTTCTCTCCGTTAGGAAGGCCCTAAACCAAGACTGAAGAAGGTCAGAAATGCCGTAGTGCTCGAGCTTGCTCAGCAGCCGCTCGTGGGGCACGGTGTCAAATGCCTTGCTAAAGTCAAGCACCGCGACATCGACCTGTTTGTTATGGTCAAGATTCTTGGCCAAGTCTTGGAGGGTGAGTACCAGCTGGCTCTCACAGGACAGACCCTTCCTGAAACCGTGCTGCGCCGGGGACAGAACGCCATGAGTGTCTAGATGTTTCATCATGTGGCTGTGCACGATGTGTTCGAGCACTTTACCACAGACCGATGTCAGAGACACCGGCCTATAGTTAGCGGGCATTGTTCTGTCACCCTTTTTGAAGATTGGAGCGATGTTAGCTGTTCTCCAATCCTCAGGAACGTCTCCCGTGGATATTGACTGGGAGAATATTGTCTGTAAGATTGGCGCAATTTGTTCGGCAACAGTTTTCAGGAGGCGAGGTGGTATTCCGTCTGGTCCTGTGGCCTTGCTGGGATTAAGACTAGAGAGCTGTTTGGCTACCCCCTCCACTGAGATGTTAAGGGAGGGGATAGTTGGAACTACGGATTCGCCAAGGGTAGGAACGGTAGATTTATCCTCCCTGGTAAACACTGACTCAAACTGGGCTCCCAGTGCATCAGCCTTTTCCTGGGGGTCAGATGTTAGCACCCCCTGGTGTCTTATGGCCGATGCACCAGTAGAGTCCTGTCTGAGAGATTTGACATAGCTCCAAAAGGCCTTGGGATTATCCTCGATGTTGGACTCAAGGTAGTTGGAAACATAATCCCTATGGGCCTTCCTAACTCTCTGCTTAACTCCCTTCCTGCACCTCTTGAACTTTGCCCAGGCATCATTGGAGTTTGACCTCCTAGCCTTGGAAAAGAGTTCAGACCGCTTACGAATGGCTTTGCGAATCTGGGGTGTTATCCAAGGTTTGCTAGATATTCATTACTAGTAGAGTAGAGTAGAGTAGAGTCTTCAGTCAGGTAGGATGCATTACATCCAATTTAGACCGCTGCTATAGTAGGCATTTATGTATATTACCTGTATATACAGTTCCTTTAACCTCTTACCATAACACAAACGACAGAATTTCACAGAAATCTGCATCTAACCATTATGCATTAACTCAAGGAGGTTGATTAACTAGACTGAGCCCTGGGATATCATCTAAATGGTCCATCTAAATTATAATAATAATAATAATATCGGGTGTATTTGCAGCCAGTGCCACAGGCAGGTACCCAATGTGTAGGGTAATGAGGCTGTTTAACGTGTTCGAGGCACCTCCTCGAGCACGGGACCATATATATAACAACAACAACATAAATTAAACCTTAAATACCTTCATTCGCGGTGTATCCCAGCCGAAAAGATGCCCCTTTCATGAGACCTGTAAAGGTAACAGAGCAATTGTCAGCGTTGCGACTCCCCTTTACGCTATCATGCACGGATAAATGTGGAAATTCGCAAATTTGGGCCAAAAGCAGGAGCATTTTGTTTACGTCGTCCACCATGTTGGATTTGGAAAGTCTCGTCCAGATCTCGCGAGAGGACAAAAGACTCATCAGATTTCGGACGGACAAAGCATCTAAAACAGAACAAAACATTAGAATTGATAGCTTAGAAACATTCAGTACATAATGATTACCCACAACACTTAACATTTTGCGTTTATATGCGAAAGTTTTGATGATTAAATGATTTCAATTTCTAGTCACGTGAACAACAACCGAGAGCGGGGAGGATGACGGTATTGCGATGGCGGCCCCCATGGAAATGCTGCGGGTTTTTTAGTCAGATTAAAGTTTTTCCTCAGACTTTCCCCAGCAGCTCTCTGTAAGAAAGTTAACGCTGGTCCCGATTCTAGAGTGGAGTAGAGTAGATCTATTCTGCCCCAGACATGACCCGGTTCGCACGAGGCGGGGCGGGGAACAAGAAGCGGCCGGAAGAGGCGACGCCATGGAACAAGCTGAAGCAGGATCTGCCCGGCAAGCCGTCCGCGAAGAAAAGACTCGGCAAAAGAAGTAACGTTTCTGTTCCTACCACAACAGCACGTGCTGATGGCGACCTCAGGAACAAACAGCGGGAAGATAACGACTCAGAACAGCTGGACAAACAGCTGCAGGAAGTCTTGGTCAGGACGAAAAGGAGCGAAGAAAGGAGGTTAAAGAGAATAAAGAAAAAAACTTCGTCCAAGGTAAATTTACAATATAAGACTCATAAGCTAAGTGAGTAGAGTAGAGTAGAGTTGATGCAAATACGATATCACAAAGTTACTGCAAGGCTCATACAAACATGGCAAAGGTACCATGGTCACAGGTTTCTCACTGGGCGCCGCGTAACAAACACTTGAACAAAGTGGCGTCGTCACAGGACTTCCAGCAAGGAAGAAAATAGAAGGACGGCTTTATTCCTTGGCCAGTAATGAAGCCCCCTCGCTGTTGTAATTCCAGCACTGAATCTTGCCTCGGTGCTCGGTTTCCGGAAATGAACTCACGCTCAGAACCAAGCTAGAACAAGCTGACTGTCATCGCGAGTGATAAGTCCCCCAACAATACATTTTTGTACATTCAATTGGTTATTTCTATTCGTTTCAAGAAGTGTTTCATTGTGATATTAACGTTAGACCAGATTTGAACCTTTTTCCAAAATGAAAATACTATGTTACAGTTCCAAAATAAATGTTTGGTGTTACTTCGTCCTTCCCGCACAGAGAACATCTTGAAGAACTTTTGATATTTCAAATATACAACATTCTGTTTGTGGCAAGAACTCACGTGAGAGTCCCTACTTGCAGGGTCATAATAATGTAATAGGTCCATTGTGATGTCATACCCTGCAGGTACTGTCAACTCTCGGTTTCCAGTGATGATTGGAGATTTCCAGTAACGAAGTCGCCTCATTGCTGGACGACCAGATATGACAAAACTGCGTCACTGGAAGTCTAGCGATGAAGGCACATTCGGTGCTGGACACCGAGTGATTACAAAGGAACCAGTGACCTCGGTACTTTTGCACAAACACGTACATGTAGCTTCACAGAAAGTTGCCAAACAAAAACCTCCTTCCAAAATAATTTCATCAGGTTGGTAGAACATCAGTAGCCGAAGTACATGTAGGTGGCGCTTTTTTTACAAATTAAGCGACTATTGGGACAGTGTTTTCATCGCAAAAGCGCCACCTACTTCGGCTACTTATAGCGGCAAGAAGCAGTACCCCAGTCAGAAGCTCTGAGGAAGGTGTCTGATAGACATCGAAACGTCAACAGGTGAGACTTACTGGTTGAAAAAGAATTTTCCTCAAATATCCAAAAACCTTCTTGTTCTCATAAGGCAAACCAATGCATATGACTGGGAAAACTAAAAAAACTGCGTCACGAAGATAATATACACAATTTGTATTTAGAATTGATGAAGGTTAGACATCCAGGTAATAAGATACGCTGAAAATAGTTACTCAGCGTCCGCTACCTTTCGTCACTGAAACGTCTGTTTCAAAATTTTATCGAGTTGCTAAGTGAGTAACTATTTTGGGTTTATATATTTAACTTGTTTCTATTTTATGTAGAATGTCCTTTAGCTACATGTTACCTTGACCTTGACCCTCAGGTATGTTACCCTGCCCTTGACCTTCAGGTGTGTTACCCTAACCTTGACCTTGTCCCCCAGGTGTGTTACCACTGCCGCCAGCCAGGACATGAGATGTCGGAGTGTCCTCAGATGACCGGGGACGTGGAACAGGGGACCGGGATCTGCTTCAGATGTGGGTCGACGGAGCACAAATCAGCAAAATGTGCCGCCAGAAACATCCCAGAACAAACAGGTACATGTAGGTCCTGAGCACAAGTTAGCGAAATGTGCCGCCAAAACCTTCCTGGAACTGCAAATAAATATCCTTCATAATTAACTCCACATCTGAAATATGTTTCTACATGTCGATGTTGGGCCAAGCACGATTGATGGTTTCTGGTTTTGATCGGTAGGTAGTAAGGTAGGTTTGGAGACTTTCCATTTTCTGTTTGTTTTTTACGATTTTCAGCTTAGTATAATATACTTCTCGATTGTAACTTCTCACGGCAGGGCTCAACAGAACCGAGGTTTGTGAGCCAGTGGTGTGTCGATTGGAGAACTGATGTTGCAATGACAGTCTTCGTAACTGTTCACAAGTTATATGGACTTGGTCTCTCATGAGTGGCTGAGCCAAAGTAAAGATTCAAGGTTTGTGGTGGCAGGTTTTGCTGGGGAGGATTACCTAAGAGGAAACAACAGCAAGTTTGCTCGGCCATCGTCACATTAGAGAAAAGTACTGTAACACTATCATTCCATCCTTGGAAACAAAAATTGGTGTAATCGTACATTAAGCATGACATTTCAATTCCTTGTTTTTTTATCTCAGGAAAAAGAGACCTCCCTTTTGCCAAGTGTTTCATCTGTGGGGAGTCCGGTCACCTGGCGAGGGCATGCCCAGACAACCCGCGCGGCCTGTACCCAAACGGTGAGGCTTTCTGTCATCATCACTAGAAACGGAAGAAACGAACAAACTCATGTTGGATACTAAAACAGGACCCAACTGGCAATATTATTACTGATAGGAAGTGTCTTTTTAGCTCCATCTACTAGTACATTGCTAAGTACAGTTGTGCTGAAATGTAAAAGGCTGATCCGGTAATTACTTTAACCAGGCCTGTAGTTATACAAGTTGTAAGTGCGAAAATGTTCTTCAAGTCATACATTGTTTCGGCCCTACTTCAACACAAGCTTCATGGACCCTTTCTCTTCAGTCTCGTAACTTCTAAACTTGATGTGACCACATTTTAACAGGAGGCTGCTGCAAGCACTGTGGATCTGTGGAGCATCACCAGTGGCAGTGTCCCAACAACACGGCTTTAGGTAACATTTCTGTTCTACTGTCCCACCAGCATGGCTTTAGGTAACATTTCTGTTCTACTGTCCCAACAACACAGCTTTAGGTAACATTTCTGTTCTACTGTCCCAACAACACAGCTTTAGGTAACATTTCTGTTCTACTGTCCCACCAACACAGCATTAGGTAACATTTCTGTTCTACTGTCCCAACAACACAGCTTTAGGTAACATTTCTGTTCTACTGTCCCAACAACACGGCTTTAGGTAACATTTCTGTTCTACTGTCCCAACAACACGGCTTTAGGTAACATTTCTGTTCTACTGTCCCACCAACACGGCTTTAGGTAACATTTCTGTTCTACTGTCCCAACAACACAGCTTTAGGTAACATTTCTGTTCTACTGTCAGCGTACCTCTTGATGTTTAACTGTGCTGTAAATTTATCTAATCTGGCAGCACTTAAATTTCACTGAACTTAAAATTTACATGTCGATTTCTGAGTTTGAGGTTAAAATAGTGCAGTAACACAATGGAAGACAGAGGGAACAATCCCACATGTATGTATGTGTGATAACAATCCCACATGTATGTATGTGTGATAACAATCCCACATGTATGTATGTGTGATAACAATCCCACATGTATGTATGTGTGATAACAATCCCACATGTATGTATGTGTGATAACAATCCCACATGTATGTATGTGTGATGACAATCCCACATGTATGTATGTGTGATAACAATCCCACATGTATGTATGTGTGATAACAATCCCACATGTATGTATGTGTGATAACAATCCCACATGTATGTATGTGTGATGAGTTATTAGTGTGATGATGATGATTCTGTGCTGTGTTCCCAGGCGAGTCAGAGGTCATACAGGTCAGCACCATGGACAACCACACCAGCGCCGACCTCGAGGTCATCCCCAGGGCAAAGGTCAAGGGTCAGCCCCCTGCTAGGAAAGGGCCCAAAATCGTCAAGTTTTAGATTGATGAAAGTTTATCATTGTTAAACCACTGCAGCAGCAGAACCCAGTGGAGAGTGGACATAGCGATGGTTGTATCAACCAACTTGTACCAGACCAAACCGAGGAAAAGAAGAAGGACACAGATGCTGTTCAAGTTAATGTAATATTTTTATTCAAGTTTTGGAAAGTGTCCTCAATTACAAAACAAAAAACATGAATATTTTGTACAACAGGTACATTTACCATTGATATATGCTGCTGATTATGGTAATGGTGGATATTGAGGTACTGGCAAGCTTCTGGCCATGTGACACTACCGGCCTTCAGCTGGGCAAAAACAGGACATACTACTAGTAAATAAATGCTTATCGAAAATTGCACTTCACAATGCGGCCATTTCTGTCTGCATGGAGCCAGCAAAGGCACTGGCACGGGAAGCAGATATTGGGGAAAACTTTACCTTCGGCTCAACCTAAATAAAGGTTACAGCAGTAAAATAGTGTAACTTGTCTGATATATTCACCCCAAATAAAGTTAATTCATTTATAATAAATCTAACTAACGTATACCATGTATGATGAGTTTAACTGTATTGATGTCAAGGATAAGCATTTTCACAGTATATTGGCTGCCAGACATACGAACGGTTGAGTACAGAAGAGAGGAAACATAAGTTTATGATTTCTGTATGAAACATCAGATGATGTACAGATGTAATGTTACGGAGTTTGTCAATCTGTGACAATGTGGCATAAACTATGGAGTTTGTCAATCTGTGACAATGTGGCATAAACTATGGAGATGGTCAATCTGACAATGTGGCATAAACTATGGAGTTTGTCAATATCTGACATAAGCTATGGAGTTTGTCAATCTGTGACAATGTGACATAAACTACGGAGTTTGTCAATCTGTGACAATGTGGCATAAACTATGGAGATGGTCAATCTGACAATGTGGCATAAACTATGGAGTTTGTCAATATCTGACATAAACTATGGAGTTTGTCAATCTGTGACAATGTGACATAAACTATGGAGTTTGTCAATATCTGACATAAACTATGGAGTTTGTCAATTTCTGACCTAAACTATGGAGTTTGTCAGTCTGACAATGTGGCATAAACTATGGGATGGTCACAAAAGACCAACGTTACACTCTATCAACACGCCGGCCAGTTCCTGGAGTAAGTCTTGGGTTCTTGTACACCAATGATATAAATGGTTCTACAATATACTGGTTACTGGTCTTCTGACACAACAGGTATATTTTCTTTGACAAATATGACGGTATATATGAAAACTCACAGTTCATTTAATCACGTGATGAATTTGAATTAAAAGTAACTTTAATTTAATTCCATTTGTAGAAAAGATGTAGCCTCCGACTTTACATGTAGTTTTCATCATCAGCAAGATGATCCCCAGATCTGTTCAGGGAAAGCTTCGCCCAAATCAGCATGTGCATGTAAGGTCAGGTCAGGTCAGAAGGCTGTGTTAGCAGTTTTGGAGATGCACGTTTGAAGACTGGCGACGTATTAAACAAAAATGTGGTAACTGCACTTTTTCCACACCACACTTCACCTGCGGTACATGCATTAAGAGTCACACTGACTGAAGCTAGGCTGGATTCACAGTTCTGACACCACGACACGGACCTGTGTGGTCTTTATACATTGATGTGGAACTTTATTGCAGGAAATTGTGTCATGAAAAACTAAAAAGTGTGTTTACAGACAAATGTGGCATTCAAAAGTTCACACTGGTGAAACATCCTCAGGCTGCAGTACCAACACAAACAGATAGGTGTGCAGTATGCTCACTTTCAAACAATCCATTTTCAAATCAGTTTCAAATGACCAGCATACATTAAGTTATCTGAAAACTGAACAAAGGAACAACTTTTCATGATTTACATGGTTTTATTTATTAAAGCTTTCAATTTTATTTCATTACAATTTATTTATCATCATTTCAAAGTCTAACCTACTCCATTTGAAACAATTTTGGAAGAATCGTTATGAAAGTATAGGAGGAATAATTGATTCAGAAATCAAGGACAAATTGTGTGGAATAGAGTTGGGGAAGCTTTGTTCTCCCTGGAACGGAGGGAAGTTGCACCCTTCCACACACATCCATGTAAGGTGCACACACATCCATGTAAGGTGCACATCCATCCATGTAAGGTGCACACACATCCATGTAAGGTGCACATCCATGTAAGGTGCACATACATGTAAGGTGCACATCCATCCATGTAAGGTGCACATCCATCCATGTAAGGTGCACATCCATCCATGTAAGGTGCACATCCATCCATGTAAGGTGCACATCCATGTAAGGTGCACATCCATGTAAGGTGCACATCCATGTAAGGTGCACATCCATCCATGTAAGGTGCACATCCATGTAAGGTGCACATACATGTAAGGTGCACATCCATGTAAGGTGCACATACATACATGTAAGGTGCACACACATCCATGTAAGGTGCACATACATCCATGTAAGGTGCACATACATACATGTAAGGTGCACATACATCCATGTAAGGTGCACATACATCCATGTAAGGTGCACACACATCCATGTAAGGTGCACATACATCTATGTAAGGTGCACATACATACATGTAAGGTGCACACACATCCATGTTAGGTGCACATACATCCATGTAAGGTGCACGTCCATGTAAGGTGCACATACATACATGTAAGGTGCACATACATACATGTAAGGTGCACATACATCCATGTAAGGTGCACATACATACATGTAAGGTGCACATACATACATGTAAGGTGCACATACATACATGTAAGGTGCACATACATACATGTAAGGTGCACATACATGTAAGGTGCACATACATACATGTAAGGTGCACATACATACATGTAAGGTGCACATACATCCATGTAAGGTGCACATACATGTTAGGTGCACATACATCCATGTAAGGTGCACATACATCCATGTAAGGTGCACATACATACATGTAAGGTGCACATACATACATGTAAGGTGCACATACATACATGTAAGGTGCACATACATACATGTAAGGTGCACATACATACATGTAAGGTGCACATACACACATGTAAGGTGCACATACATGTATGTAAGGTGCACTTAACTAAGGTATCAATGTGATAGCATTCAGTCATTTTGCAAAGGGTTCTCAGAGAAAAGCTGGAGTGGCATCTGCACAGTCATTTTCTTGTCCATAAGTAGTGGTGCTATAATTGGATATGGTAGGCTAAGTGGTACACAGTCAGGCATCATCCCTGCACACAGCCAACCACTCGTCTCCTTCCTCTAATAAAGACAGTTTCTGTGAGCCCAAGACGTGCTCTTACACGGCCAAGACGTGCTCCTACACGGCCAAGACGTGCTCTTACACAGCCAAGACATGCTCTTACACAGCGAAGACGTGCTCTTATACACGCCCAATATGTGCTCTTACACGCCCAAGACGTGCTCTTACACGGCCAAGACGTGCTCTTACACGGCCAAGACATGTTCTTACACAGCGAAGACGTGCTCTTACACGCCCAAGACGTGCTCTTGTGAAACGGCGGAATGCTTCAAAGTGGAGAACATGTTGGTTGGCTGCAGTCAGGGTGGATTTTGGGTCTATATACAGATACAAAACAATTGCTAAAAATAGATATCTTCCCTATGTAGCTGTCTCTTGATTATGTATTCGGCAGGCTCCTGCTGACGTGGTCCACGGCGTAGAGATCGCGTGGGACCAGTTAGGCAGCTCAAACCGACT